>NC_137677.1:42124985-42162485 GCF_963989245.1 Nansenia antarctica
GAGTGTTGGGTGAAAGGTGGAAAGTGTGTGTGCGGAGATTTTGCTCATCACATGGCTGACCACACTCTGTGTGTGTGTGTGTGTGTGTTTGTGTTTGTGTTTGTGTGTAAGTGTGGGGGGGTGCATGTATGTGTGTGTCTGTATGTGTGATTGTGTGTGTGTGTGTGTGTGTGTGTGTGTATGTGAGTATATGTGTGTGTGTATGTGTGCATGTGTGTGTGCATGTCTGCATACGTTTGCGTATGTGTGTGTGTATGCGTGTATATGTGTGTGTGTATGTGTGCATGTGTGTGTGCATGTCTGCATACGTTTGCGTACGTGTGTGTGTATGTGTGTGTGCATGTCTGCATACGTTTGCGTACGTGTGTGTATGCGTGCCTGTCCAGTATCATTGTGGAAGGGCTGAGGAAACCTTATTCCAGGAGTATGAGATCCTTCATTTGGTGACAGATAGAAACAAATGACTTCATCAGTCATGTTATTTACCCAAGATTTAATAAATAACAGACACATAGCATTCATGTCATCTTGATTTATATTCATAATTTGTTGTGGCGATGTTTGTGGTGGTGCACTTTGATATAATGCTCCCTCAAACTCAATTCAGCTGTTTCATTGGGATGCACATTTTCTTTTTTATATTCTTTATTAAATATTGATTTACAGCAAAACGGGGATGAGACTAGTTTCACCAGGGGCAGATCATATTTCAAATCTAATTTCTTTAATGCTCAGGGTATATGGGAACTCACAAATTCAAAGCTCTGTTGGATAGAGAGATGTATTGAACCTATATTCCCAAAAGGTCTCCTATTCAAACGTCCAGAGGGTAGGGAAGAAAGCAAGCCCATTCATAATTTGAATCTATTTATGCTATAACTCATTCTAAGCACTGACATGAAACCACTAGGAGGATACAGCCTAGGCTTTTTTTTCTCTTCAAAGAGAAAATCCTACCAGGGCAAAATAGAAAATAATAGCCTGAATACCCCATGGACAATAGCCTCTATGATTTTATTTTCTGAAACTTAATTCAATGGTGCATTTCACACTATAGGAAGAGATTAGACTTCAAGCAGCTGGAGTTGAACTCTGAGCTGAACTTCCATGGAGAGCCATTGGCTTTGGTTAACCCCTCTGCTTTTTGCTATTGTTTCATTTGTCAATTGGCTTAAACTGTACTGTATTTCAAGAGCGTCTTGGCAGAATGATGTCAATGATAATGTAAATTAACTAAATGCGAGAGTGGAACTGAAAATACATTTAGTGAATTGAAATATTTCCACATTTTATAGGACTATATATTTTTTTGTCCTAATTCAGCTAGATGCCCACTGCCCTTCTTTGAGGTTTCATATCTCTCAGAGGAGCCAAAGTGCCTATAAAATTGGTGTCAGATAATATAGTCATTAACAGAGAGAATCCACTTGTGTTAATGTGTGGTGGGGTCATTCCTGACATGATCCTGGACACTTTACGGCAACATCAGAGTCCATTACAGATGTGTCATCATGTTGAAAACGCCCAGCCTCTGAGCTTCAGATGACTGACAGCTATAACAACATACCTGCAAAATCTGCCCCCACACTGGGATAAACTGTGAAGCTATTACCATGCAGTTGTGGATTTAGCAATGAGAACAAGATACATGTAAGTATTTATACTGTCAGTAACATACACTTTTCTCTCTCTGATATATACCAATACCCTATGATTGTTTGAAGAAACAAAAATAAAGTGATGCATGAAGGACAAACAAAGTTCAAGGCACACCCTCCCCTCCCTCCCTCCCTCCCTCCCGTTAACTCACTAACTGCCAAATAATTCTGGAACACTCACCACCGAGAGTGCCAAATGTTTTATGAGGTATTTACGAAGCAACAATACTTTGATTGGTTACAAAATTAAGTCTCATCATTTTGCATTTTTGATGAATAAAGTCACTTTTGGCACTTTTGACACTTTTGGCACACAATTTGGGCTCCTTTACCGTCAGCACAAAATGATTTCATAGATGTTGTTGACTGTAATGTATGCATTGCTAGGATAAAAAAACACAAAAAAACTAGAGGACTCGCATGGTAAAGGCCATGTGTTGCATATTCAAATGCTACCTGTTTGCCCCCAATGGCCTTGAGTGTTGGAAAAGTTGGGTGAAGGGTGGAAAGTGTGTGTGCTCATCACATGGCTGACCACACTCATTCTGTGTGTGTGTGTGTGTGTGTGTGTGTGGGGGGGGGGGTTGCATGTATATGTGTGTGCGTGTGTGTGTGTGTGTGTGTATGTGTGTGTGTGTGTGTGTGTGTGTGTGTGTGTGTGTGTGTATGTGTATGTGTATGTGTGCGTGTGTGTGTGTGTGTGCATCTATGCATACGTTTGATCGGTCACAAAAAAAACGTTATTGGCTAAACAAGCCTAATGTCATGTTACCATTTGACTTTTAGACCATGCATCTCAAGTGTGTGACTGGAACCACTGTATTATATACCATAACCAATATCAATTGTCATCATGTATTGATATTTTCGAAATCAAAGATCAGATCATGTCACAATATTCTTTCCCCTGATTTTGAAGTTCAGGAAAGTACAAGGGAAAGTAAAGTAATGTATAATCTTAGGATAATAAAATATTAATATTAACCTCCATTTACTCACTGTATCTCTTTGCTGCGTAGGAAGAGAGAAACAGAGCCGAACGCAATTAAACAACAACAAAACACACAGTTGAAAATGAAGTGGTGTGAAGCTGTGAAGTCATTTACACAGCAGATAGATCTAATCACCATGGGGGGAACCGAGGCGCTTAATGACGGCCTGGTGGCGTGCTGAGACACCCCCCTCGTCCCCCCTCGTCCCGCCTCCCCGCCCCCCGCATCCCCGCAGAGACCTAGATCCCTCTGCAGTACACAGTAGAGAGGAGGGGGTGTTTGTGTTGTGTATGTGTGTGTGCGTGTGTGTGTGTGTGTGTGTCGATGTGTGTGTGTGTGTGTGTGTGTGTGCATGTGTGTTTGTGTGTGTGTGTGTGTGTGTGTGTGTGTGTGTGTGTGTGCATGCATGCATGGTGTGTGCGTGTGCGTGTGCATTTTGGAGGAGGAGTGGGGGTGTACTGTCAAGGGCTTTCTTTCTTGTTTCCGTACAGAGAACATTGTACATTGTACTCTGATAATTTAGCCTTAGACCAGACTGACTTTAGCTTTGTTTCTGTTCCCTAAAGTCTGGATCTGCCAATCACAGAGAGGCAATTGGGCTAGAAAATCACCTGTCCAATCAGCATCAGTGTCCTTTTCGAAACTGTGGGCCGGTTTAAACACTGATTGTATCTGAATGCCTTGGCTTTGTTATTGAGGCACAGATACTGTATTCTCAATGAAGGCAGGTCCACGCTGATATTCAGGCAAGTGAAACGAATCCAAATTCAGTTTGTTTCAGGCTACTGGTAGCTACAGCAGCCTCATCCATCAGAATGGGAGGTACAGTGGCTTTGTCCCCATACAGAATGCAACCGGCTAACACACTAGCCAGCTCTCTCCTCTCAGAGAAATGTGTATTATTATTATTATTATTAATCAAGGTAATTGTATTACTCCCCCGGGAGCACAACGACCCAGACGTGGACTAATGGACTATTATGAAATATAATCGGGCGCTGTTTAACCCTGTCTCGTTGACTAAAGCTGGTGTGTGAAAATTAATATATTTAGCTTCATTTTGTCCGAGAATCCTACCGACTTTTGTTGTGTTTCCAATCAGGCATTACATTAACATCAAAATGAAAGGAGTATTTATATCCAGGAGGATTAGTGACACATTGTTCCACAGAAGGTCTACATACTATACTTGACGCTGTATAAATAGAACACTTCCCGGGAGTACTTCTACAACAAAAACTCAGTTGCTTTATTTCTACCAGACCTGGGTAGGAATACTTTTTGAAATGTTGAGCGTTTGCTTGTGGTTTGCACTTTTGGGACTGTTCCAATGGTTCCATTGCATCAGAAAAAAATCTATCAAAACACAGCAAAGTGTCTGACATTATTTGAAATACTATTTGAACCCAGATCTGGTTTATGTACACTCTTGATATCAAAGGAGGTACATGGGGAATGCTTTCATTATGACAACAAGAGCTGCTTCTTCCACAGTGGTGCTTGAGCGTGCCAAGGCTTACTAGAGGCCAGCTTGAGGCCTTTTTGAAATCTCATCGTTGAGCTTTCCAGTCTCGCTCATTTCAAAATCTATCGGTTTCCCATCAGGTCCTGTTTCAGTTTATGGCAATTGTATTTGTAAAAAAAAAAAGTGCTATTCAAATCAGTTGGATGTGAAGTTAGAGCTAGATCATTTGGATGATGCTTAACCACCCACTACGTTCTCTAGCCAACTAAAGCACTTGGTTGTTAAGAATATCCCACCCTCGCTCTAAACCCTGCTGTTTGTTGTTTATCACTTCTACTTCTGTTCCCTGTTACTGGGTGACCGTGTCCTGAGGGAACTGGCTCTGATGTGAACTATCTCACCATCAGGCTGGTTCTGATGTGAACTATCTCACCATCAGGCTGGTTCTGATGTGAACTATCTCACCATCAGGCTTGTTCTGATGTGAACTATCTTACCATCAGGCTTGTTCTGATGTGAACTATCTCACCATCAGGCTGGTTCTGATGTGAACTATCTCACCATCAGCCTTGTTCTGATGTGAACTATCTCACCATCAGGCTTGTTCTGATGTGAACTATCTCACCATCAGGCTTGTTCTGATGTGAACTATCTCACCATCAGGCTGGTTCTGATGTGAACTATCTCACCATCAGGCTTGTTCTGATGTGAACTATCTCACCATCAGGCTGGTTCTGATGTGAACTATCTCACCATCAGCCTTGTTCTGATGTGAACTATCTCACCATCAGGCTTGTTCTGATGTGAACTATCTTACCATCAGGCTTGTTCTGATCTGAACTATCTCACCATCAGGCTTGTTCCACCAGGCAAGGTTAAAACCAGAAAGGGATCACAGCGGGGGTTAAAATCGATGGACAAGTACAGTATAGAGTAGACAATGCAGCCATGTGGTACGATGCCTCAGAATTCATAACCAACAACACGAGACTGATAAGAGATGAAATGGATTTTCTTTATGGAAGCCCACTCAGATATGGTTGATGTAGATATGATGGATGTTCATCATTATAGCATGATGAGCCGTCAAGGGAGGTGTACCAGTTATGTTCTATGGACTCTATGTTCTATAAATAGGCAGAGGTTGAAAATCAAGTATTGCAATATCAAAAGTAGACAGAAGTGACATGAAAAGTGATTCCAACTCATCACCGTCAAATTAAACATTAAACAATGTATCGCCAAAGTAAAATTAAAATGTATCATTCAACTATTACACCTTCAGAGATGCTTGCATAATTTAGCAGGACAAGGAAAATCTGAAATGATTAGCTTTGGAAAAACGTGCTCAGAAAATATTGTTATAAATTCATGCGTGCTTTCAATCTATTCACATCTCTTGTGAGGAATTGCCTAGGGTACTAGGGGGGAGGACTCTGCTTCTGAAAACTGCAAATGCTTGAGGAGAGGAGGTCGTGCGACGTTGAGTGTTACACTGTGGTCTATCACAACCATATACGAACATAGGATGACAAACTGGCAGATACTACTCTAATGATGACATGCTGGAAGGCCCAGCTGCTTGATGCTGAGTTCAACATTTGGGCTGTCACAATGAATTGTTCAGCCTTTTCTTCAATATCTGTTGGCTGTTGTCTACAAATTGCTGAGGTACGAAGAACCCATCTCCTTTTATTGACTGGAGTGTTCTTTCTAGAGGCCATGAGGCAAGCATATGTCTCTTCCTCCACTCTTGGCAATCAGAATGAAGCCCGGACTGCAAATACCCACTTAATTCTAAAAATGCTTTCCTCTCTCAACAGTCACCACGGCGATCAACCGTAACAGGCAGGGACTAAACTCCAGCTTTCCCAGAGAAAGATTAATCCTATAGTCCTAGACTCAAAAGCATCCTTGATGGAAAGTTTGCATTGAATTTACGTGATTTAGTCCAGTTTCACCCAACAAGATAATTTCTCCTATTCCTGGCTAAGAAAGTCTTTCTAATGGAACTTCCCTACGGAACACAGCTTCATCTCGATCAATACATTGGCTAACATGAAAGTCTAAACTTTGGATAAAGTCAACTCTGAGTGAAATTGCTTTGAATTTAAATTAATTTAAAAAAAAAAACCCTGTCACCATGTCAGTTTTCCATATCGCCAACTACACATTCATTATGTAATCAATTAACGATAATGACAATCACTGAATCACTTACAGTATGTCACAAGATGTAATCACAATCACTAGACGATCATTATTTATGTTATTAGCGTTTTCCTAGCGCATCAGAGTGTGATGCTGATGAGATGTGGAGCTTCGTTTACATCCTTGATTGCATAATTATGATATCCGAATTAGTGTAACGTTTTAGCCGATAATTCATGTTTCCCTCTCCGGGGGACCAGTGTAGTCCTCCAGTGACTTAGTGCCTAACATTTTTCTTCTGACACTAAAAGCTGATTAAAAGTGAACTACATGTATTTTAATTTGTGTGCAGTCAGTCGCTGTGACAGACTGCTCTATTGGAGTACACAGAGGAAAATGCAATTTCTTCTTTATACAGTACTGTTTCTGTTCATAATCAATTGTCATCAAGATGACGAAACCCTATAGTGTCCTAGCAAAATCTAAAGTAACAGTTTATAACTGCTTATAACTTTTTGTTACCCAACATGAACAAAGCTATTTACAGGTGCAACTCAAAACATTTGAATGCAAAAGTTCATTTATTTCAGTAATTCAACTTAAAGGGTTAAACTTAGATATTATATAGACTCATTACATGCAAAGCGAGATATTTAAAGCCTTTATTTGTTATAAATTTGATGATTATGGCTTACAGCTTATGAAAACCCCAAATTAAATATCTCAGACATTTTTCATATTACATGAAATCAATAAGAAAAGGATTTTAAATACAGAAATGTCAGCCCTCTGAAAAGTATAATCATGCATATGTACAATGCAATGAGTCTATATCATATTTAAGTTTAACCCTTTAAGTTGAATTACTGAAATGAATGAACTTTTGCACGATATTCTAATTTTTGGAGTTGCACCTGTATATGTCTATTTACTACTCATACATGGGTAGTGCAGCATTTATAAACATTTATAGATATTCCTTTGAATCATAACCATAATACATGTTTCTGATCATTTGGCTAGCAAATGGATGTTACTTGTGTAATACTTTATAAACATTTTATAAACGTTCAGGGTGTACTTTAACAGCCCTCAGATGTTCCTTTCAAATAAACCTGTGTGAAAAGGCAAGGTAGTCTTTAAATGCAAAATCATTATGCTATTTAATTCTCCTTATTGCTTTGTCGATCAAGGGTCAGCGGTGGCAGGGTGGACAGGGTCATCAGTATTGATCGATCATTTTATCTGTGAGTGATTCCTCTGGCCTGGCCCTTCCTGCTAATGCTAATGGTTTGTGTTTGCGGGAGGTCAGATGTAGCTGGATAAAGCTGGCTCTCAGGTGGTGTGTGTGTGTGTGTGTGTGTGTGTGTGTGTGTGTGTGTGTGTGTGTGTGTGTGTGTGTGTGTGTGTGTGTGTGTGTGTGTGTGTGTGTGTGTGTGTGTGTGTGTGTGTGTGTGTGTGCCTGCCTGTGTGCATGCATACGTGTGTTTGCTGGTGGAATATGCAATTATTACTGAAATTATTGAGAATAGAGACATTGTTGACATACGTAAACTAGCTGTTGTAATCTTTAATGTTCGCTTACTAGCTTGTTAGAGTTAGCTTCACAATCGCGGGTGACGTTAGGTCCGTTTTTTCACTAAAATAACATTAGAACATGTTTGACAGAACATGACATTAACTTGTTCATTAATATGTTACATTTGCACCAACAGTATTATGGCATTTATACAGTTTGTTTTACCCACCTGAATGAACGAGAATCATGGACAAGATTTTAACATTAACGTTACTTGTGGCTTGTTTATTGAGGAACCGACGTCCCGCTCCACCAGTGTTGCCAGATTGGGCTACTTTTGGTCACACTGGACGGGTGGATTCGGCAGCTTTTAGACTGGTTAGGAAAATTGTCAATCCCGTCTGGCAACCCTGCGCTCCACTACAGCGCCTGGCTGGTGGGGTGAGATGGAGCTGGGAGGATTTTGAGTTACCGTGTGGAGTGGAGTGTGGAGTGGATAAAATCACCAAAATGACACAAAAAATGGGCCGGTTTCACAGACAAGGCTTAAGCCTAGTCCTAGACTAAAAAACATCTTCAATGGAGATTTTACATTGAAAGTGTGATTTAGTCCAGGACTAGGCTTAAGCCTTGTCTCTGAAACCGGCCCCAATATTGGTGTTTCAGATTACATTTTCTGGGGATTTTTTTTTTTATCCAGGTATGGCGAGTGCCATGAATTGCCATACCAAATCGAGACACAGAGAGCGAGCCACACACTTGACAGGCAAAGAGCCACATGTGGCTCGCGAGCCGGGGATTGGCCACCCCTGCTTTAGAGCAAGCAGGATTGTATTTCACTCTCTTCCATCCGCTGGCTCTCTCTATGCTGTAGCCCCGGGCCTACTACTCTGAAGGGAGCCTAAAAGAACATGTAGCTGTATTAAGACAAGAGAGGAGGTGAAATCATACACACACACACACACACACACACACACACACACAGAGGCCTCATGTTGGATTTAGAGCAAAAGAATGAAACAAATGAATCATTATGATGAAATGAATTAGCTTGTAAAGACCACAATTAGGAAATCCTTGACTTCAAACTTCAAAAAATTCCCTACAGGGGTTTTTGCACTGCATCCTGTGTTAGGCGCTGGACGTAAAAGTCCAAGAGTATGTGAAGGATGAAGGAAAGAAGAGGAGGGAAGAGGGAAAGAGAGTGGAACGTGACTGACAGCTCGTCAGCAGAGACACGGCTCCACCTGGCAGCTACTAATGTTCCCGAGGTTACCCTCCCATGGAGAGGGAAGGCAGCCATGGCGTCATTACAAGCTGCAGTCAGATGAGGTTATGAACGGACACTTTGATTTGATTCTTGTTCTTCACCATTTTCCAAAGACCCGATTTACTGCAGCAAGGAAGATGGCTGAAATGACGAAAGTGCAAGCTACAATTACCCAGACAGTTTTCTTCTGCCTGATAAAGCCGGAGCCTATACAACCCTGACCAGAACTAGGGGGGGGGGTGGGGGTTTGGAGACGGCTGCAGCTCCTGCCTCATTACACGGACGTCTGTCGGACACACAGTACAGTCGACCGTAATCAGGTTGCACTGAGCAAACTCTGAAATATAGCTTGTGATATACAGACCTTCTTCACTTGGTCTGTAGACTTGTCAAAGTTGTGGAGGCTGAATCCTCTCTTGAACTTCGACACATAGTAACACAATTTCATAATTTGACCTCTCACTTCAATTTCAGAGTGAATAATACTATTATGAATGGAAGATTATGCACCCCCGCCCCCGGATTTCATGTTCCAGTAGGATTCTATCCTTTCTGTTGAACCTGATGCTGTTGTCACTGTATCGTGACTTGTTCACTTTCAATGTAAAATGTAAACATTCCCGCCTACATATGAAATGGATTACATTAGAATGGGGATTAAAGCAGACCTACTTTGGATGACTTACTCAATCAATTGAAACGTTTGATGTAGTTCACTTTAGACCCATTTCATCATTCGAAATGCAGCCTCAATGTGTGACAATAAACACTATAGTGGTCCCCACCCTGCAGCATTTAATGAACAGAACTGTCTTGATTTTTTTTATCGATTTGATTTCAACCTGGATCAAGTTTAAATAAAAAAAGAATGAAACATCTTCTGCCCAGAATATCGGAACAATGAACATCTTTCTCTCTAAAAGGGAAAGAAAAGGAAGATGCATGACTCTTTCCCATACAATGATACATGAGTGCTACCGGAAAAAGAAAAAAGAAGAATCAGGACAGTATGTTGAGTGAGAGTGATGAGTGGCAGTGTTGCTCTGTAACCGCTTCATCGACGTCGTAATAAAAATAACTTCAATACGATGGTGAAGTGGAACAAATGAGATTAGAAGCTACCCACAAACTGCAGTGACGTTTGGTCTGAAAGATGACTAATTTCACTCGTTCCAGCGCTGGCGAGGTGGCCAGCTGAGGGTGTGGAAACTGGATGCTTATGATACTGGCTCATTGACTCTCTATCTTCTTTACTACTTCACTTAAGCCCCCAGTCTCCATTACTGGGACTGGGGACATCATTTTCCTTTTACTACCCGATGGCTGAAGTGTGTTTAAAAAACACACTAAACCTGTTTTAATGGTTACAGAAACGCTATAAAAGGATATGATAGACGTGCAACACTGGCTTTGTGTATATCCTTCACTTGAAGGTGACATGACAATACTTTTGTTTGTTTTGGCTTGGCTTATAATAAGAATTTCACTCGACTCGAAGTGTCGCTTTTCTAATCATTATTCTGTTTCCATACTATTTCATTCAACGCTCCTCAATTCCATATCTTCCAATGCCCCTCACATATCAAGTATTTTTTGATCATTCTGATGACGACAGGCCTACAACACGGCCTAACACAGATCCCTAGTAGGGAGGAGTACTCCCTCGCTTTCATTTCTTTTCCCCTGACGCGTCGCCCCATGATTTATATTGCCCCGAGCCTCACCCGTGCTAAAGCTTAGCCGTGTGCCGTTTAATCTCAGGTTCACCATCCAATCCGCGGTGATGAATGGACACCTAAACCTCCATGGTGCGTCTGCTCTGGCTGACAGCGGGGTCTATGCATCACCATTCCAGATCAACCTGCCAGTCTCTAGCAGGGCCTCATCTCCTTCGCCCCCCCCCCAGAGGATAATGATAAGGGAAACGGTGCCACAGGGGGACAAGCTGTAATTAATCCAAGGGGCCACCCTACGACGAGGACCCCGGCCATCTGACTGTGTCTTCATGATGTCTGAGGTCTCGTTGCCCTTCCAGCCACAGAGAACTCTGTTCAATCACTCTGGATGACGGGGAGGAATTAGCCCCGGAGACAGCAGCCGCTCCGCTCCTCTCCTCTCTCCGTGACGGAGACCCAAACAGAGCAGGAGGAGAGCGGCGGGGGTCTCCGGGAGACCTCTCTATCACAGGCTCTTTCAGCTGAGAAGAAGAGAACAGTACTGTGTACAGAGTGTGCGTGAGGTGTCAAAGAGAGACTGAGGTGAGCTGTGATTGGGGCTTTTGTTTTTTTCTGAGCCAGTCCACCTGGTCTCATCAGTGCATTTGTTTGTGTTTGTGTGTGTGCGTGTGTGTGTGTGTGTGTGTGTGTGTGTGTGTGTGTGTGATTGTGTGTGTGTATGTGTGTGTGCGTGAATGTGTGTGTGTGTGTGTGTGTGTGTGTGTGCGTGAATGTGTGTGTGTGTGTGTATGTGTGTGTGTGTGTGTGTTTGTGTGTGGGTGTGTGTGTTTGTGCGTGCTTGCATGCATGTGTGTGTGTGTGAGTGCACATCAATGCTTGTGTATGACAGAGGGTATTGTTTTGAAACAACGCAGATCTGTGTTGGCAGGAATTGCTTGACCTTGTGGTCATGTTGAGAGTGTTTGTCTGATGTCCAACCGGTCTCACACCATGTGACTCTGGGGTGACAGAGGGTCTCCTACACTACACTGGGCTAAATAACCCCGACACAAAGCGAAAAACTATGCACACTTCAAAGGGGATGAAACAATCCTAGGTTTTTGATGAAATGATATGTGATTACCATTTCCATGTCCCGAAGCCCTGTTTGGCCCCTCCCCTCGCCCAGTTGTAGAGCGGAGAAAAGAAGGAATGTGGAGAATTCTAAAATAATTCTAATGACCTACTTCAGCTCTCCTCCCCCCTCGAGCGTCCCAGCAGCCAGCAGTGTGAATATGAACAATAACAATAATAATAAAAACAACGACAACCACCAAGAGCTTAACTTCAGCAGTCTATTGTGGTCATAGAGGAATTCATGTGGAATCAAATAGACATAGCCACTCCAGTTGTTTCCATTTGATAGCAGATTTGCTAATCTCTGTAGATCATAAATACATTTCGACATTCGTGAATTATCTCACTTCCAACACTATTTCCAAATCACCTCGTATGTAAGGACCTATAATCGCAGAGCTGTCCATTGAAATAAATAGCTGTTATAATCTACAGAATGTTCCGCTAATGAGCATCATAGAACCTGTGCATCCGCATGCTTCCCAGTGCAGCCTGTCTGAAGCTTCAAACCACAACAGTCATTGCTTTTGGCTTGCCTTTGAACTGCCTGGGATGCTCTCTATAAAACCATGAATAAAGCTGGAAATAGACTATAATTATATCCCGAGAATATCAGAGTAACACGTTATACAGACTTACACTCCACACTGATCTTCCTCATGGGTGTAGGTTTGATTTTAGATGTTGGGGAGGACACTCTAGATTTTTACTAGACTATTGATTTTAGATGTCATGGGGTACAGATTTTTGGGGGACAATTCAAAGCTAATTTCCTGCATTTCTACACAATTGAACAAGACTCATGGCATCTCTAGCAGGTAATTTAGAGGGCAGCAACAACAAATATGTTTTAATAAATATAAATATATATATATATACAAATATATCCAAGGTTTTAACATCGGTATTAAACAGCTAAAAGATTGTTCTCTTTCAGTTGGCTTAGTAATATTAAAGTACTATGTAACCAGCACTCAAGTTGAGGGGGGATGAGGGGGGATGGCATCCCGCCTGAAATAGAAACGGTAAAAATCATCCCCTTTCTAAAACTGCCATCCCCCCTTTCCATCCCTTATGTCATTTTATCAATGAACGTGGTATTACTGCTATTTCAACATTTAGTTTTGCGCATATTGAGTAAAATACTGTGGGCGAGTGGGGCACGCACACATGCAATTTCTACCAAGTCACTGACACTGAAGTCTATACACTGATGCTGTGAGGATGCTAAAATTGTCCCCATATGATAAAATCCATCCCCCCTGATTTTCTTTTACAACTTGAGTACTGTATGTAACATATGTACTTACACAGTCATAGTACTACACAGATGATCATATGTGTCAAACTGATCCCTCTGGGCTACATCTTGAAATGTAAATGAATCACAGGGAACCAATGACTTTAGCAAATGAGGTGTAAATTGGAGATGCTTTACAAAACCACCTTCATAAACCTTCTAAACCTTCTAAACACTAACATAGATGTTTCCCCAACAGTGTTATAACTGGTCCTAGTGCTGGGTGCTTTGTCAAATGTGGCATAACTCATTTTGCTGCTATTTGTCTGTCATGACAATTGCTTATAAATGATCTGTGAAGCAAATAGGCTTCATAAAGAATTCATGAAGGCTTTACAAAGTCTGAAAGGTGTTCATTTACTTAAAGTGCAGTCTATAAATGTCTCATTTGCACTAATATGTAGCATCTCTCCATGGATGTAGAATAGCCTCCCTCTTTGTTTAGACAATTGAAGAAGACAAACAGCATCCATTTAGAAATCACAGTATGATGGAAATAGCTTGAGATTTAATCATTTTGCTTGGCAATTAAGACTGCTTCACTGCTTAAAAACGGTATCGGTGACTAAAGGGTCATATTTGGTTCTGACTGAATGAAACTCCCTTTAGTGTGTTTATCTGTCCAATCCTCTCCTCCTTAGCCTGAGAATCCATGTCCTCATCAAGCATGTGTCTTCAACAAGACACTGCAGAAACACAAAGACCTTCAGTGATTAAATGTGAAATATACTCTCACGCTTGAACACAGAGGAGGTCTTGACATGTTCTGAGCCTTGTAGACGGATGTTGTAATTACAGGCAGGTTGTGGGAGATAAGACATGTCACAGACTGGGTATAAATGCCTAGGCGTTGAGGAAGGTGAGACATCTCCTCCCCCCCCCCCCTCCTGCTGCTCTTCCTCCACCTCCTCCTCTTCCTCCCTCCGTCAGTGTGGGCTGGCTGCTCACCACAGGCAACGTGCCCCTACTGTCGTGTCTGCGTGACACGCTGCACTGACTCTCCAAAATCTCCCCCAACGCAGACTAAATGAGGCTGCATGGTTAATTGCTTGTAAAAACTATTTCCCCCCAAAGAGTCGTCAGCTGGGCCCTCGGATATCCTCCAAGGCAATTATGACAGACTGGATGAATGTCACAAGGATGACTTTTGATTTGGGTAATCAGAATCAAGATCTAACAGTCTCATTCTAATGTGTTGATTAACTATGGGTGCCAGACATTAAAAAACATTTGCAGCTTTGACTGCGATGAGTTTTCAATGGCTTGAACATAAAGACTCTTAAAACATTGTCATTCAATGATGTTAAAGAAAAACAACAACTAAACAGCACTTGGAAGATACAATATTATTTTTTTTGCAGTGGACCCAAAAACAATTCTTATTAGAAACGTTGTTCTGTGTATACAACAGGCCTTATTTGTCTACAATAGACAATCTTGTTCAACTTTTCTGTTATCACTATAATTAGATACCACTACTGAGGAATCCAATTACGGTGGCTGCACTGTGGTAAATGGAGAAATCAAAGACAATATTTGGGGCGGTATTAAAGTCTCAGTGGGATGTTGACGACAGCTGTGTGAATAAGCATCGCCTGATAAGTCCCAAGGACAACAGGAGTCAGGTGTCAGAAGCGATAAACATCCCAGTACGGGACCTAGGACCCTGCACAGTCTGTTGTTTGGGATCCTGTCAGGAATTATTAGCGGTAGCAGGGCTCCTCTCGGTGGGATCAGGGGCCTGCAGAAGGCATCAGGACGCCCACAGACATACACAGAGCCAACCACCAAGGTGAGATCGGGCTCCCTGAAGAAGGCATCTGGACCCTCACAGTCATATACAGAGCCCAGCTCCTGAGGTGCGATCATGGGCTTGTAGAAGGCATCAGGGTACCCCATTGACATGAACAGAACCCACCGGTGTCAGGAGGAGGAGGAGGGAGAGGGGGGGGGAGTTAGGAGCCATCAGGGGGGAAGAAGTCATCAGGGACGTGGGCCCATCTGTGGGCTCGTCTGGGAGCAGCACATATGTGCTTCACACAGGCCTCCAGGCGTCACCCAGCCTGGCCGTACCATCTGAGCCCAGTCACTGCCACCTGAGCCCGGGAACGAGGGGAGGGGAGGAGAGGAGATGAGACCTCAGTGGCCTGTTACAGAGCTAGCTAGCTACACGACCCGAGCATTTCCAGATCAGTGAACCGTTGGCCTGATACGCTAACAAAAACACGAAGCCAAGTTACGCTTGACAATCACGCAATGTTGGATGCCAGAATGTATCTGCACAGGATGGAGGTTTTGGGGAACGGAGGGTGGGCTAATGTATATTAAAAGCATTGACCTGCCCAGTGCACTTCAAAGTCCTGGCTCTCCCCTTTTGACCGCATCGGTTTCAGTCTTTGGTTTGTTTTGAAATGTCAGCTGTGTTTTGGCAGCCAAATCCCTTTGCTCTGAAGCATGCATCTCACCCATTCAAATGGGAGATTAAAGGTGAAAGCTTTCAGAGTTGTCTCCCATTTTGAACTGTGTTGAACTCAAGGATGAACTGAAGTGAAAGCAGCCAAGTCCTCTGAACTGAGGGCTGTATCTCATTTCCTAGTCTTCCAGAGAGAATTGTGACAGACCAGTGTTCTAGTTTTCAACCGGAGGAGGAAGGTGGAGGTAGAAATCAGAGGATAATCGGACTCATGCATGGAATGGAATGAGGAATGGTACGCCTGTCCTCTGAGTACTCCTTCCACTTCTCCACTGTTCAGCAATGGACTTGACATTTTTCATACTGTAGGTGTAATTTCCAAGAAAACTTTCCTCAAGCCAAATATTTCAATCATCTTCTAGGTAACCTTTTCATTATCTCACTATCTTCTGAGTTCCAGTTGAGCGAGGAACTCTAAACCTTTCCAAATCAGTGCGTAAGCATAAGAGTCATTCTCCCCTTACCCCTACCCGTACTTTCAATCAAACACATTTTACACAAACTGTATTCTGAACACATTTGGTATTTCTTTCACACAACAGCATTGGTTTGGCGTAACAACATTTTCATCGCAAAGTTATGAAAGTCGAAAAGAAGATATGGTACTTCTTTGAAAACAAATGTTTCACATTATTCCAATTGTTCATGGGATGGTTTATGGCGTAAACTACTCTCCTGACAAAAATCTTCAATATCATCTTGTCTATTCCATAATTTGCATAATTTGGGGCATGAATATCTTATGTGAATGATAGCAATGTACTGTAATGCATGTTTAAGTATTGACTAACGTTGACTGTTTTATTAAATACTTTAAATGTTAGTAAAGTTTGAATGTGTGCACCCCTGTTTCAGTGTTACCTCACCGCTGACAAGACAACAATTAACAACAAGCTACACTTTCAGTAATGACTGCCTTCTGACATGACATTCTGCTTAATTGTAGAGGTCATTTGTAAATATATGCGAACATAATCTTTACCACACATGGTTATCATGCACATTTTGTAAGATTTAACCTTGTCTCTTTATAAAACGTTTGAGGGCATATGAAGTATCACAGGGGTTCCCAAAAATGTTTGCCCTGTGACCCCCAATTGACATCAATGATTTCTTGTGACCCCAATAACTTAATTGTGAAATTATTATATGTATTCTAATCGCCTATAATATTCTCTAAATGGTTGGATATAAACCCCAAAACACTGCCATATACTGTAGGTGCAACAGGTGCAATGTTTGTCTTCATACAAAATGTAAATGTTTGTGTCTTATTTATCAAATCATAGAGGTTACTTTGATTTTCTCAGAGGACACCAATCTGAAATCAGAAGACCCCACATGGGGTCCCGACCCCTAGCATGGGAACTGCTGATCTAACACATAACAGCAAGCTAGATTGTAATGTCATTTGGTTATTGCAACATTGATTCCAACAGATTTAAGTTAAGTATAAGTTAAATATTTGAACACAAACTACTGCCAAGGCGCTCAGTAAACTGCATTTTCCTCTTGCCTTGTAGGCGAAGAATGGTTGCTGGTAACATTTCCTCCATAAACAAATGCTTCCTCAGTTAATGCTTAAATATTAATGTGGCATAGCTGAGAAAGACGGCATATGAATCTAGTTTATGGCTTCTTTGCCACGCGTGCAGTCAATGTGATCAAAGCCTCCGATTTCTGTGCTAACACTTTGAAATGGATGCTGCAATCTCTGCCCCAGCTCACAGAACTAACTTACTACCGTAGTTACTGGACCTCCACAGAGCTGGAACTCTCAAGTTAAAACTCTGGCGATATCTGAAAGATCTCCAAAATTGGAGGAAACTGGAGGAATTATACTAGGCAATGCCCTGTGCATTATGTATTGTGTAAGAATGAGCTATAATAGTATTCTGGTCTGATGGCGGTTGTTCTCTGATGTGTGATCTGAAAGAGGACCTCCCCCTTGTCTTTTCCCCTGGCTGTTGGTCTATATGAGAGAGGCAATGCATTATGGGTTGTCTTTGAACCTGATCTCATTTGGTTTTCTATTGCTCTTTTCCTTGTGATTGTTGACACCAGAACACGGAGTAGAGCTATAATGTTTTGGCCACTGTAGCACCATGATTGGCTATTTAACATGGTGCTTCAAGCTTTTTGACTCCAGCTCATGCAATAGCCTATATCTTTTTATGACTATCCTCCTTCACCCTCTCTGACTTTTATTTTTTATTGCATGGTCGATCTAATTATCCTGCATGCCTGCGCCTGGAACAATATTTGAGCATATCCCCCTACACTTAACATTTAGCCAAGGCCAGGTCTTGTAATAAAACAGTGGAGAGATCAGACACCTGCGTCTTAGCATGCCAATCAGGCTAGCATACAGTAGCAATTAAAAACGCATTGGTCTCCTCAATCAATCTCCCACATGTCAAAATTCATAAGCTAGCATATACCTTTCCATGGACAATTCATCCTTGGACCTAATTCTATTATTAAGGTCTACAATGTGGGTAGATAACAGCATAGTGATGAGGCCCAATGAAATGTCTTCTTCATTAGCATTCAAATGTCACCGATATTTAACTGGAATTGTGCAGCTCTGCTCTTCTATTGTCTTTATCCTCCAGTGTTGTTGAATGAGAGCTTACATCGCTGTGTTTGCTATAAACTTATAGCCCCACAAGATGGGAAGTTTGACGTTTTCTTGTGATTTGTCTGTTTCTCTGTGATGGTTTTAGCTTCTGAGTTGTTCCTCTCCAGTGGTCCCGCTCCCTACACTGTACAGTAATGACTCCCCGACTCTAGCTTTGTGTTTCAGTTCAGTGTCTCCCCTTTTCATCGCCTCCTCTCCTTCCCACTCCACTCCACTCTTCCCTTCCCTTCCCCTTCTCTCCTCTCCTCTCCTCTCCTCCCCACTCCACTTCTCTCCTCATCTCAGTCCCACCCCGCCGCCCCCTCATCTGAAACCTCTACAGCTCCACACTGAATCCCCCCCAATTAAGAAGGTTCTAGTATAGCAGCCAGCCTCTATCCTTCCCATCCGCCTTCTGGAGACAGAGGAGGAAAAGCATACAGACTCACACTCCAACCCGATAAAGAGACATGTACACTAATACTGTACACCTCCCCACACAATCACTCTAACCGATACACACGCTACGAATAGACACTCAGGGTACAATAAGAACCAGCTACATATTCACAACAGTGTGGAAAAGAAAAGAACAGATTAAACGCTTGAGGACATGAAACTAAAAATACACAACTGCCTTTGTTTCTAACCCCCTGCGCTCTAAAACAAGTCAACTGGGAACGCATTACAAGATCTTCCTTCTAAAAAGGATAGCAATCAAAGCGAGATAAAAAAGAAGTGGGGGGGAAAGTCTCTCTGTTTTGCGTTGCCATGGCAGAGGCAGAGATTCCGTGGTATGATGTGGCTGAGGAGATCACAGCGAACACTCAGCACTCCCTCCGGAGGAGCAAGGAGGAACATGGACACACTCGACAGAGATATGCCACGGGGCACGAGTCATTGAACTGGGGTGGAGACTCTCTCAAAGCCAAAGCCTTACACTCTTTGAATGTATCTCTGTCTCTCTCTCTCTCTCTCTCATTTTCTCATTTTCTCAGTATCTCTCTCTCTCTCTCTCTCTCTCTCTCTCTCTCTGTCTCTCTCTCTCTCTCCTCTCTCTCTCTCTCTCTCTCTCTCTCTCTCTCTCTCTCTCTATCTCTCCCTCTCTCTCTCATTTTCTGAATTGCTCATTCTTACTCATATTCACTGGCCATGATCAATACATACAACTACATATGCACACAAGACAAAAACACACTCATACACACAGACAAAACACACTGTACGCACACAAAACACACACATTACCAGTAGCAACAACAATATGTGTTCAGGATTCGTCATGTCTCTAGTATGGCTGAAATGTAAGAGGTGTGAGGTGTCCCCACTAGCCTTGAAAAATAAGACTCTTACAGGAATGTGTTATTATAGACTATAACTGCGTGTAGCTGGGAAGAAAATAAATGCAAACATGTACAATAGGCAGTAGGAGAGAAACCATAAATGCACTAGCCTGTCTATCTAGTGACATAGAAACAGTGTGTATTGTCACTTGTATTATTATTGTCTTGAATTGTGCCTATTGTCTTATTGTCTTGTGCTGCATTGTCAGGAAACTAAGCCTAATAATTGTACTCTCTTACATCCTACGTGTAATGTGACGTAACAATAAACTTCAAACTTGAAAGGTGAGTCTGCCCATCTAGAGCCACACTTAAGACACCTAACGCCTGCTTATCTTAAACAGTGCCGTCTCCTGTCTGTTGCAATTGCTCTATTAGAATTGTATCATAGATTTCATTTGACATGAAAACTGAATTTGAGCACTCGCCATGACATGCCCTTAATCAGCATGACATGAAAAACTATTAAACATTAATAGTGCTTGAAACGAGCTAGCTGGCTTTGGAGTGAATTTACATCCCATAACAGGGGGGCAGGGTTGAGATCAGTGTGAAGTGAATGCATTGAAGAATTGCTTTGCAGCTACAAAAAAAGGCCCTTTTTTATCTCCTGACATTGTAGACCATGGTGTCTTGCCTTGCCGGATGGATTTCATGCGCTTTTCCACTACCGTACCGTACCATGCCGTACCGTGTGAGCCCGGTTTGTTTTGCTTTCTCCACTGCCAACCGAGCCGGGCCGAGCCGTACCGGGCCGGGCCGTTTTAGCTACCCTTCGGAAGGAGTAGCGAAAGGTACTTTAGTGCCAGGCTGTGTGTGACGTGTGACACTGCAGACTGTTGATTGGTCAATGGAAATCGTCAACATCGTCATCCCATGTTTATAGAGTTCACCGCTAAACAGCATTTTTAAATACCACAACAGATTTCGCTCTCGGAAAATGTCATTTACTTTTTCTGTAATTACTTATGAATAAAGATTTTAAAAATTATGACAACCATCTTATTATCTTAGTTTAATGTCATTTCAATGCATCATAGAACTTTTATTTACAACAAGTATAACAAAAACATTGCTTTCTGTAAATAAAAGTGTGTTGCTGCCTTTCACACATGTCGGTGATTCCCTGGTTGCGCGATCTACTAGAACTACTAGATCTACTAGAACTGAAAGCGGCAAGTAACAGGCACATAACATCCATATGCTGTATAAATAAAAAATATTTGACTACCAGCAAGACACCGGAGCACTCGTATCTATAACAAACGCAGAGATATTATGAGCCCCGGCGTCAGTCCAATGGAAGCGTCAAGCACAGCCTTTCCGTACAAATACATCGCTCCCTGTCTAACGTTATATATCTAACGTTTTAAGGCTGATCTGTGCATGATAGTGCTGCATTTTGACATAATTCTTATCGCATTTCCCCCCGTTGAGCTGTATAGCAGCACTTATTAAAGTGAAGTGCTCTTATGACACTAAACTCCTCCTACTGTCCCGGCTCGCTCTAGGTCTGTTGTGTATAATGGAGAAGCGTTTCTGAAAGTACGGTACGGGTAGGATACAAATGCGTGCCGTACCGAGCCGTACCGGTCAATGGAAAAGCGCCATTATGGTTCAGGAATAGTTCCTCTGTGGAACATATTGTACTGTACGATATACTGTGTGTCTGCTTTGGTCTGGAACTGTCTCTATTGATTCACAGAATAACCAAACTCCCTACATGCGGGTCTACCCATGACAGTTAGGAGACAGATAGCAGACACTGCGCAGGACCTAACATGAAACCACTGTAGACATTCTTGTATAGAAGAAGGAAATGCCTCATATTTTTTAAAAACACTACTGAAGCTACTGTGGAACAAAATTGGTTCAAGGCCAAGAGAGAGAGATAAGAGAGGTATCTTCAGCAGAGAACACGAGTTTGTCTTACCCCTGATGTGTAAGAATGTCTGGAAGACCTGGGCAGCCACAAAACCGATCCATTGTAGAAATGAGCAATGGAGCAAAGGGCAGCCAAGGTGACTCTTAATGGAAAACCAACTCCCAGAGACAATGGCCAATCTGTTCCCAGTTGTGGCAAAATGAATTCCCATCACAAAAAAGAAATCAATACTCATTGTAGCCTTCTTCCTTTTACACCGCCATTTGTCTTTTAAAAAGAAGCCTGTCACTTCCTCTGAGGCTCTCGAAGAAACACCGGCCTCCCCCAGCTCCTAAATTCCAAGGATGCTCACACTAGGTGCTACACCACTGTGAGTTCTATTTAATCAGTAAATTATAGCTTTTTGCTCTATCCCAGACGACAGAGGGAGCGAGATAGTATTGTCCAAGGAAAAAATCTATCAACTGGAGGAGGATTGCTTTTTCCCTTTCCGCCGTATGGGGAGGAATATAATACACATTATTTAGATACAGGACAACCGCTGTGGAACGAGAAGGCTACACTGATAGGTTGCAGGCTCAGGGCTGAGTCTTCTTGTGAAAGCCATTTCTCCTCCATATCAGGCCCTGGGCTGACACAGAGGGAGGAAAGACTGGCTGATATTTAAGACTGTAGTCTCACTTCTCTCCATATCAGTGTTGAGAGTTCCGAAGCCTGCCGAGAGCTAGCTGGCCTCCTGCTAAGGAGCGTAGCCAAAGAGGTTGTTTATCATCGCAAGGCTTAGTATGATCCCACCAATACAATAGAGTCCAAGCCTGGACTAAATTAATAGTAGTTGCTTCTGTTCAAGATTGCACTCTAAAGGGTCAACACTGCATTATTAGACCCACCGGGTGTGTGTTTCTTTGGGTAACTGTTTTCTGAAAGGTTTTGAAAGGTTTCTGGCTAGCTATTGACTAGCCTTTTTCATCAACCATCAGGTAAGTGCCAACACCCCTCCATGCACACTTAAATGAGAATCAAATGTCACCAATTTCAGCTGCGAAAAAATAACCGTGGTTGTAAATGTCACAAGACCTAAAATCAACAGTAATAAAAATTATGACAACCATCTTATTATCTTAGTTTAATGTCATTTCAATGCATCATGAAACCACTGTAGACATTCTTGTATAGAAGAAGGAAATGCCTCATATTTTTTAAAAACACTACTGAAGCTACTGTGGAACAAAATTGGTTCAAGGCCAAGAGAGAGAGATAAGAGAGGTATCTTCAGCAGAGAACACGAGTTTGTCTTACCCCTGATGTGTAAGAATGTCTGGAAGACCTGGGCAGCCACAAAACCGATCCATTGTAGAAATGAGCAATGGAGCAAAGGGCAGCCAAGGTGACTCTTAATGGAAAACCAACTCCCAGAGACAATGGCCAATCTGTTCCCAGTTGTGGCAAAATGAATTCCCATCACAAAAAAGAAATCAATACTCATTGTAGCCTTCTTCCTTTTACACCGCCATTTGTCTTTTAAAAAGAAGCCTGTCACTTCCTCTGAGGCTCTCGAAGAAACACCGGCCTCCCCCAGCTCCTAAATTCCAAGGATGCTCACACTAGGTGCTACACCACTGTGAGTTCTATTTAATCAGTAAATTATAGCTTTTTGCTCTATCCCAGACGACAGAGGGAGCGAGATAGTATTGTCCAAGGAAAAAATCTATCAACTGGAGGAGGATTGCTTTTTCCCTTTCCGCCGTATGGGGAGGAATATAATACACATTATTTAGATACAGGACAACCGCTGTGGAACGAGAAGGCTACACTGATAGGTTGCAGGCTCAGGGCTGAGTCTTCTTGTGAAAGCCATTTCTCCTCCATATCAGGCCCTGGGCTGACACAGAGGGAGGAAAGACTGGCTGATATTTAAGACTGTAGTCTCACTTCTCTCCATATCAGTGTTGAGAGTTCCGAAGCCTGCCGAGAGCTAGCTGGCCTCCTGCTAAGGAGCGTAGCCAAAGAGGTTGTTTATCATCGCAAGGCTTAGTATGATCCCACCAATACAATAGAGTCCAAGCCTGGACTAAATTAATAGTAGTTGCTTCTGTTCAAGATTGCACTCTAAAGGGTCAACACTGCATTATTAGACCCACCGGGTGTGTGTTTCTTTGGGTAACTGTTTTCTGAAAGGTTTTGAAAGGTTTCTGGCTAGCTATTGACTAGCCTTTTTCATCAACCATCAGGTAAGTGCCAACACCCCTCCATGCACACTTAAATGAGAATCAAATGTCACCAATTTCAGCTGCGAAAAAATAACCGTGGTTGTAAATGTCACAAGACCTAAAATCAACAGTAATAAGCGCTTTGATCAATAATGCACCAAGCTGTCAGGTACAGACGCACTCTGCATTAATTAACTCCACTGTTGAAGACGGAGTCTGGGGCCGTGCATGGATCTCAGCACCCCTCCCTTGTTCAGCCAGCCAGGAGAATAGATCCAATTTGCCGATTGGCAGGAAGTGAACAGCTTTGATTAGCGCGCGTGACATCAGACAGACAGCAGATGTGAGGCATGTGACTAGAACCGGACCTATCTGTCTGGGATCTGGAACGCGCCACAACGGTCTTTCAGCGATGTCTGGAACAGGCCAAAGATTGGATCAAAGGGAAGAATAAAGATGTTGTGTGAGTTGATCGACCGTTGCTCTCCATCTACCCTTTAAAGAGCACACTAATACATTAGGCTACTGTATCCGGCTTAAGACCTAATCATATCAACCTGAATGGTTTTCATTTCTGTAGGAAATTACTGATAGATTTGTCCATTTCCACCTGTGATTGAATTTACTTTTGCCCATTTGATTAAACAAAGAAATGGTGCTTACAGAGTTAATTAATTCGAATCCATTGCACCTTTGATTGCATAACCTCAATGCTCCTTTATTTGCTTGGTATTCAGAGGCAAACAATGGCACATTCATTCTATAGAAGATATTCTACAGGCCTGTTTATATCCACATTCTATTTTTACATCTGTGAGTTCACGTCAGTGGCGGGTTCATAACCGTTCTGCCGTTGTTTATTGTTGCTACGGTATCCTTTCGAAATGAATTGCATTATTGCAGGTTCCTCAATGCAGTACAGCACATTCATCTATAGTGTAGTACAATGCCCCCCCCCCCCCCTTCTGGCTGAATGCCAAGCACTGCTACTGAAACACTCTGACATTTGCGCCCACATAACATCTGTCAGAGTTACTTTGGGATTGGCCCTTCCCTCCACTTCCTGATTGGGGCATTCCAAAATAACAAATCAAATCACCTTTCACTCTCCCCTGTAAGTGCTAGAGAAACACTGACCGCACATTAATTATTAAATAGCACCGGGTACGGCGGTACTGGCGCATAAACGAAAGGCATTCCGAGTTGTAGCCGTGCAGCAGAGAGCAGATGCTATCACAGCCTCAGATATAGCCCCCTTAAGCACTACTAAATGGGAGGTAAATGTGGACAGTCCTCTAGGCATGTGTCCTGGCCTGGACGGAACTGTGTCTTTTTTTCCTTCTTTGTGGTGTTCCATGAATCTCAAATCAATTTCAAGGTGAATGAAAGGGTAGGGGAGTCAAGGGAGGGTCTTTAAAAAAAATAAAGAATTCAGTTTTGATTGATTGTCTAGTGAGTGTATAGTTGACACCAGTAGCATTTCTAATTCTACAAGGCTTATTGTTTGAGCACTTTTAAATTAATGAATACAAACATCAGCTAACACTGGGATTGGGAGACTCTTTTGCTAAAGAGTGAGTTGAATAATATTTGTCAGATAGAGTGATATTTTTTCAGTGAGCATCCATTGTGTACTTTAAACATCACAGGAACAGCCTAAGGCGTCTGTAGACAATCCCTCTCCGTACTTCTTCTCTTGACATGCACTTCACAACGCTTAATTAGTCTTGCATTTCTTAAGACGCAACTGGCTAATGAATTTGATTAGGTAGTTAAGCATCATGACATGCGTTCCTGTGGCAACTCTGAAGACGGGTGAAGAAGGAAGAGGAAGAGGGGGAGGAGGAGCAGGTGGAAGGGGAGGGAGGAGGAGGAGCGGGTGGAGGGGGGGGCAGCATGAGGAGGAGGAGCGGGGGGGGCGCGGGCGTAGGACGCTAAATAAAGAAGCTGCCTCCACAGTTTCAACACCTTTCAACAATGCAGCCTATCAGCAATCAGACTTGACTGTACATCGTGATGTACTATACAACATCAGAACAGTTCGTACTCACAGCGTGATTCCAAATCACCTCCGCTACAGTTGTGCAGTCGTGACAGATTGTGGTTTACACTAGCCCTATGGGGGGAGAAGAACCAGAGGGAAGAGTGGCAGCCATACTGTCTGAGTGCTGGTGTCCCAGACTGCCTGGTCTGGACAGGGGGGGGTCATATCATGTGTCCTGTAACCACTGCTGCTTGGCACCCGGCCCCAACCTGACCTCTCCCTGGGGCCTGACTATGACCTGCCACGGGCATCGCCGGGCCTGGCTACCCCCTGTACCATCTGTAAGCATCCAACAGAATAGACAACCCTTGTTGCTGGGTCATCACGTCATGGCTACCATCCAGTTTGCGGTGAACCATAGGTTAACACCATCTATGAGGCATACACACACATCTGGTTTTATCTGTACTTCATTATAGGCCATTATATCTAGGCCATTATAGGCATGATGCCTTATAATGTCCATATAGCTATAAAGTCTTATAATATGCTATGCATGCATGTTAACTGTATGCTCAAGGTAAATGTACATATTACACATCCTGTCATTAATGTAACACAATATTCATTAGTTTTTTTTTTACCTTTATTTAAAAAGATAAAATCAGTTGAGAACAAATGCTCATTTTCAATGATGATCTGGCCAAGAGGCCCCAGCAAGAATGAAAAACAAACATATAAACAGAAATACACCACCGGGTCAACACAAAACAAACAATACATACAATACATACGAGAACGGCAAAGACAGTGAAGATAAAATAAATAGAAACAAAGTCAACTAACCTATGTGTAAAAAGAGAGAGAGGGGGGGGGGGGGTCTGTGTATGCAGGTGTGTGTGTGATATTGGGATTCCTCAAATAAATATAGAACATAATTCCTATTCCTCAAATAACTTGTGATTTGCCCATCTCTAATGTTGCTGTATGATTATTATGAGACCAAACCAAGGCTAGACTTATCACCCAATGAAATTAATTCTAACGAGACAGTATGATAATAGAAGAAATCAAAGGAGGTGAGAATACTGCCAGGAAGAGATATAATTAAAAGGGTAATTACATTCTGAGGAAATATGCGCACTTTCACACACTTAGCAACAAACTCTTGAACAGATCTTCATACAGTGGCATTGTATGACAGATAGGCGCAGAGAGACTTAGTTACACAGGCACTCATGCACACAACACACACACGCCGGTAAAGATGCACGCCATATGGCAACAGTATAAGGATGGCACACACACACACACACACACACACACACACACACACACACACACCTACACACACACACACACACACACACACACACACACACACTCTCTCTCTCACACGCACATCGGCAGCCAGTATGTGGGCTTGTGCGTAGACTCCTGTGCCATTAAGCTGTCTCTATGAAGCGCAGAGCTTAAATTTACACAGCAGCAAGCATCAGAGGCCTGGCCGCGCTGACCACGCACATTCCCGCAGATCCTTCCATGGCTATTACTGCCGCTGTTGTTTCAAGCCAAGATTAAATGAGAGGCGAGAGGAAGATAAATTCCTGGGATCCGCAGGGCCGAGACACCAAAATCAATGTTTTATCTATGGGAGAATTGTAATGAAGGCACAGCTGGACGAGCCGTACAAATCACCAGCTGTTTTGAAACGTTTGTTTGCTCTATGTTTTCTGGGGGGGGGGGGGGCCCTCTTGGTGTAATGCTTAGTGAAGGGCTAATTGATGGATGATCACAGGATAAATAAGGATTTTGCTTCAGAAATCAAACCATATTTCTTTATCAGAAAAAAAATCAATAAAAATTCATTTTCATGATATGACATCTACGTGGCTTTTCAATTACAGAGCAATTTTGCTGACACAAACGTTATCGTCTGTGTGTGTGTGTGTGTGTGTGTGTGTGTGTGTGTGTGTGTGTGTGTGTGTGTGTGTGTGTGTGTGTGTGTGTGTGTGCGTGTGTGTGTGTGTGTGTGCGTGTGTGTGTGTGTGTGCGTGTGTGTGTGTGTGCGTGCGTGTGTGCGTACATGCGTGCATTCTATCAGTCACCTGTCAGACTGGGGCAATTAATATCCATTGTCACAAATGAGGCCACTCAATTTCACTATGATATACACAGACCCATCAATCTTGTGATTTACAGTCGACCCCCAGCGATCAGATTCAGGTGAATACATACTGACATTGGCACATGAACACAGCCTGCCCACGTCCACTTAAACAGACATGCTGCTGAACTAACAGACAAGCATATGTACAGTACTGACCTCAGACTTGGCTCCAATAATGTACATACGCTTATCAAAAGCTTTCATATACATGATGATACATGATACAAATCCGTGACCTGCACTTGGTTAAGTAGCATAGTACAAAGACACCAAGTAGTGCTGAGGCACAAACATGTAAATTTCAAGCCTGCAAACTGCGACACTTCAAATGAATGTGCAATAACACTATGTGCAATATGACAACCCTAGTCGTCTATCTGTACAGTATAGTATAGTGGATAGTGTACATAGCCTTTATTTATGTAAACCAGCTCCTTCCCTTCTTGTGTTTTTTTTCTTCTTTTTTTCTTTCCTAGCACCAGGGGAGCCACCCCTCCTAAATTTTGTTGTTTGGTACCTGTACTATAGCAATGACAATAAAGACCATTCATTCATTCATTCATTCATTCATTCATTCATCATTCATTCAAGTATGGACATCCAATACTTCAAGCTAAACGAAATACTGAATACTGAAATAGTGATGTCATCATAATCCGGGTATGGGGGTATGGGGGGGGGGGCTGGATTAGGGAGTTCAGTGAGAGGTAGCTGTGGGACAGCGTAGCCGGCAAGTGCCCCCAGAGTGAGGGAGATTAGGGCTGCTACAGCATACGCGATCCTCTCACCACGAGAGCTCCCCCCTGGACCCTTAGGAGGACTGTAGTGAAGTCATACCACACTCACAACTAAGTCAAATCATTCCCTACTCAGGCATGCATGCACCGGCTCTGCAATCAGGAGAGGGCTCTCAACGGCGGCTTTCAACAGCTTCACACTCGAAGGTTGCTCTCTCATGCTCTCTCTCTCTCTCTGTCTCTCGCTCTCTCCAATTTCAAACAAACACTCCAGCCCATGATACAGGGGAAAGAGGCAATAACAATACACAGTTGTTCAGCACAATATACATGCAGGCGATAATAAAGATAGACTTTACTGCTCTGCGAGTGTTTCCTATAGATTGTCTTGTCTGTATTTGTTTGTTAAACCTGTTACTCTGTTCTCTCTCTGTTCTCTCTCTCTCTCTCTCTCTCTCTCACTCTCTCTCTCTCTCTCTCTACCTCCCAGATTATAAAACGGTGCAGGCTTTGAGGCACAAAATCACCACAGCATGAAATTGCTGCAATCACATTCACTTCAAATAATCTGAAGAGGAAACACCGTAGGCTTTCAACACATATCAAATATGACAGGCTTTGAATTCCCAGGTCAGAAGTCAACTGCTTTTACTTTGTTACTATCAATGGTGAGTCTCCTTCATAGAAATACCATCAGCATTACATATATTCTGACGACAAGGTAGTCGTTAATAGCTAAAGTACGACAGTTGAATGATTAAAACTATAGCTACAATAGTAGCTAACGGTATAGCCACACTATTATGCAATTGACGCTTTCATTAAGGGAAAGTCCACACACTCCAGAAATAAGTTTAGAAATAAGTCTAGAAATAAGTCTAGTATGAGTCTAGTAGAACTGTAAGTTAATGAAGTTGTGTGAGAAATGAGTACTTAAAGCATTCTAACACCAGTGAAATCCTCTGTTCATCATTTAAAGGAGTGAATTATAGAACATAAATCAAGCAATTTCTCATAACTTCTGTTTTTAATGAAGTCCTTTGTCAAAGGCAAATCGCAAAACCCAGGCAAGGTAAACTGAGTAAGGACTGTGATATTGGCACTAAATAAATCTCTTCTCCACTTTCCATGCAGGCAGGAACATTTTGTACCTCCACTGTCAAAACTAAACATTTTCATTAAAACTAAGGTTTGCTAAGGTTTGGGTTAGGCCTAGAGCTACATCATTTGCCTTGGTCTACTCTGACATTCCTCTATACATTTGCCAAACGATTTTCAAAAACACTTAATAACGTCCTCCCAGGGTTAGTGTTAGCCCAGGAAATGATCACATTAATTTTGGCACTGCATGAGGATGTTCCCCCTTCCCTGGCCCAGATTACCACAACACTGTCGTCTGACATTAGTGCTGTCCTGCTTCTTGGCTTGAATTAGGGCATGTGCGCAGAAATGTCAGATTTAGACATTTAAAATATTGCAGGATCAGACTAGTCTTATATTATCTGCCTCAGAGTCAAAGGAGATCCTTTTTTTTCAGTCTCCTTACATAATTGTTGTTCTTTTTGATTAGAAAGACAGGAAAGAGAGAGGTTAAAGACCTGATGACGCTAGGTCTAGGCAGCATGGGTATTTGATCCCCTGTCTGTAGGGGCGATGTGTGAATGGTAGGCGGCAGGGCTGAACACTAGACTGAGTGTGGTCATTGATGAAAGTATAAACAGAATAAGTCACAATGCCAACAGCTGACCCAGGATCAGATTACAGTATCTAAAAAGTAAGTCGCAGCGCCAGCCGCTGCCAGAGAGTCAGATTTAGAGAATCTAAACGGCGACAGATGAAGACCTCTGCCTGACTGGAGACAGGAGAGGCGCCACCTGGCTCCATTTTGGCGAGAAAGAGGTGACAACAGCTGAATAATTAACAAGCTCTCCACAGAGCAACCTCACTCAGGCACAGGGCAGTGTGAAAGATTCAACTTCATGTGTTGCCTTTCTCAACGAGGCCTCGCTTGAAAATATTCAAACGGTTAAATACAAGATAGGAGAACAGACTGAGAAGCAGATTAAGATGAAATTGCCGTCATGGAAACACCCACACACACACATCATGAACATAACAGATACTTTCACATTTCGGAGCAGATATTTAGCATTTGCATCAGGGGCGTGTGGTCAGAGGTGGAGAGGGAGGCAGTGCCTCCGCAAAAAATGTTATTCGATTTTTCATGTCAAGAGCAAGAATAACATTGCTTAATTTGTCAAGAAATATGAGAAAATGATGCACAGAGTGCAGAGATTTTAAGACAAATAGAATAGATTAGGACAGCGGCCTCAACAGCTGCGTGTTCGGAGGCAGTATAGTGTCCATGCACCGATGTGTGATTATGAAGGGGCAATGCACACATTCATGCTGAAAGTCACGTGAAAGGAGGCGATGTCTTTACTTTACTCTGAATTAACAACTGCTCTGTCAAGAGTGGATAGGCGCTAGACCCTTGTACTTTAACTTCTATGATGAAAGTAGTTGCGGGTCAAATCTTGTGTTGAGTCAAGGGGCAAAGCGCAGGAAGGAAAGAGTGCATGTACTTTTTCATTCTCAATATCTGACTCCACAAATCCTAGAGGCAGGAAATGACACTGATCTGCATCCCTTGTGCTTTGTTCCCAGTAGTATATGCAGGCATCCAATCAGCAAATCGCGGGTGCAACTGCCCGGGCACTCTACATTATAATATCACTCAAAGGAATCGGCAACATTAAAAAAAGCTCTCAGACGGGAAATTGAAGAGTGGCTCTGGGAGAGAAAAAACCGGAAAAAATACAACTCTGAGACACGCTAAATGAGCGGCACGGTCACAGGGCCACTTTCTCCTCCAGCACTTTCCTTTCAAAAGCATTCATGTTCTGCAGCTAGCAGCCCATTTTAGCCATGTTCCTCCTGCATTATTGAAGGTAAAAGTTAAAGTTTGTGGCAATGAGGGGGTGTCGCTGTGGTGGAAGCGTGCTGCGAGAGTCAGGGAGGATTTGTCCCAGACGCCGCGATGGGAAGTAGGCCTAAGTGACGTTCCCTGAGGAGGAAGCATGAGGGGGCTGAACATCACGCAATTAAACGTCGAGGGAGAAGAACAAGGCTGTATAGGCGCTTGAGTGTTTATGTGAGTGATGACATTTTAAAATGCACAAAGATTTCCACACATATTTCACATCCGATGTTTCCCCCCAAAAAAGTGTCTCAAAGTCACTGTTCCTTTGGTGACACCTGATCGCATGCTTAGTGGGTGGGTGCTGCAGATAGATATTCAGGAAGAATCCACATTGTTTGGGGTGATTTACATATTTATAAGTGTACAGAGATAACCATGTGTGTGCACTTCAGCTAAACATCACAGGAGCCATTTCCCTTTCCTGTGCTGTATCAGGTGAGTAGGCTATAGAAGAGATTCAGAGGGGCTAATGCACCCTTGCTACTGTGTAATTGTGCTATTATAGAATTCGAGCAGGCCCACAGTCAACTCCCGCTGAGCTTTTGTGACTCGTGAATACGCTGTTTATCCAGGGGGGTATTTTCAGGGAATCAGGGTTCACCACAAGGAGATGATACAGGATTTGCACATTTAAAGGGTCTGGATCTCCTCATGCACTCCTTTTGTGTAGGAAATGGTGGCATGGCAGTAAAAGTAGAGAGTGGAAATACTCTATATAACTGCTTGACTCAAAAGGCAAACACATACGCACAAACACAGATAGCCACACAGGCATGAATGCATACAAACATGCATGCAGTACAATTGTACATACAGTACCACACAACAAATGAAGCATTACTATTTACCCAGCATTTATTTTCTATTTACATACATATTAATTAGAAGATATTTATTATAATGTTTTGGTTTCTATGATATGCATTCATCAATATGCACCATGGTAACAAGTATTTTAAAAATATTATTTAATTATTTGACAACAATGACATCAATTACAATTACATCATCATTTCATAGTTCCTTCTTGTTAAGTATCAGTGAAAACCAGACTGGAAAATAAAGTACTGCAAATAAAGGTGATTTTCTGAAGACATTACTGCCACCTCCCTCCATTGAGACCGGTTCCAGATGAATGTAATGGAGGTTAAAGAAAGAAAGCCTTCCAGTCCAGAGCTTGTTCAGAGGACTTATAGACCCAGGGGCTTCCTCGGACAGGATCATGTCAGACAAGGTCGAAGCAGCACCTTCAAGACCGGGTTGACAGCTGACACCCTGCTCCTGTCCCGGGTCTCAGGTCTAACACACGGGCCCAGGACATGTTAGTGGAACAATGGAGTAGGCTGAATGAGGACCAGAGCATGTGAGCAGAGCCTGGAGTGGGCAGCCTTCAGCCTTCTCCCACTCCAATTCCGCTCCAAAACCGCTCACATCACAAGCTCAGGGCATGATCGATCCAAAATATGGGGCAGAGTCATGGTCAGCCAGGTCAGTGACACTCCCATTACTGAGCAAAATGGTCTGTTCTCTCATTACTTAAGATTAGATGTCTGTGTTTGTTAAATGGTGATTTGTTTAAAACAAAGAAACAAATGGAGTTTCGATTTTTTTTGCGACAACCTTTTTTCTGTGAGTGGTGAGTGGTTTGCACGGCGTGGGGCGAGGGAGCAGAGCAGAAGCCCCGCCTCCTGAGCAGGGAGCAGCCTCTCCTACCGCTCCTCATCAGCTCCTGTCACATGCTCCGTCGTGGACCGAGGAGTTGGTCTATCCGTTAGTGCTGATACCTCAAACACATATAGATCGGCGTAGTGGTGGCCTATTTTTTCCTCTTTTTCCTCCCTTTTCTTCTTCCCCCTTCTTCCTTCCCCCTCTTCGCACCTTATCCCCCTTAACAGACTATCCTTCCGCAGCTTTGGTCTAGTAGTGGATAGCAAGTTGGACTGGTGATCAGAAGGTCATGAGTTCAAATCCCACCTGGGAACACCACCACTAGTGTGCCCTTGAGTAAGGCAGTTAACCCTAAGTTACTCCAGGGAGACTCTCCCTGTAATGGTAATCTCTAATTGTAAGTCGCTTTGGATAAAAGCATCTGCTAAATAGTCAAATGTTTAATTTAATGTATGCCCATGGCTGTGTGGGATAGGATCCACTATAGCAAAAAGGATGAAACCAAGAGGTGGGGCTTTTAGCATGTTGGGGTAACACTGCTAAAAGCTAATATTGGAGTACCTTATGGGATATGAAGACACTAGAATCTAAATTGAGACCATGGAAAGGAAACAAGAAACGCACGGCACATTGTCCTCCAAGCAACTTTTGTATAAAACAAAAAAAAACAAAAAAAAACTGTTCAACAATGAACACATTTTCTTAATGATATCATACAATAAAAGTGTTTTCTATTTAAGGTGACATACAGTATACAGTACCAGTCAAAAGTTTAGACACACTTCCCCATTCAATTGAATAGGAAAGTGTGTCCAACCCTTTGACTGGTACTGTGTATCAAGTTGTTCCAACCTTCCGTTGAGGAGAAACATGTGTTTGAATCAACAGAACGCTCATTCCCACCAGAAGACAGTGAAGCAAGCAAAGACGGAATGGTGGAGGAATGAAACAGGGTTGGTGTTAAGCCGTGCTCTATGGCATCTAACAGTGTCCTCTTTTCCCTACTTACTCTCTTTCTTTCTTTTTAATGTTCCTTCCTGTCTGTCTCTCACTTCCTGTGTGTTGTGTTAGAGAGAATGAAGAAGGGAGTTCAGCTCTGAAAACAAATACTGTTGGGTTGCTTAATATATATAATATAAGATAGATAGATAGATAGATAGATAGATATGATCCATATGTAAAATGTTGAAATGTTCTGTACTGTTTGTCTCTTGACAGCCTCATTTAACTATGAGTAGTTAGAAGTCATACATAAAGAAAAAAACATTAGGGGACTTCGCAGTGTGACAAAACCTGCTGTCCTCTAAAGAAATGGATGATCACATCTCAGCTCTGCGGGGATACAGTTGGAGCTGGCAGAGGCTGTGCAGCCCTGCAGAATGACTCAGAGGGGAAATCGATAAGGCCATCGGAATAACCCCTTCCATATGCATATTCACAACAGCCCCAGGTGAAAGAAATGCCACCCTCACGCAACATTGGTAATTTGCAATCTGACACTCTGTTATAAATGGCAAAGGTGATGTTTGCTGCCGGGGTTCAAACAGGTGTTCATTAAGTTTATCGCGGCATTCGATTATTTTTATTGCCGTCTTGCATTTGGAGAAATAACTGATAATGCTATTAGAGCGCATGTTCAGGTGCTTCGGGGCAGGGAAAGCTTTTTGTCTTCTGTCAAATGATCCATTACTTTTTGTCTGGGCACGTAAACACAGATGATAAAAATGAAAACTGTTTCACATCAAACTGATTAAAAGCAATTATTTCCCAAGAACACACAGCGTCGGGGGGAAATCTGTGTGTTAGGGGGAAAATACATTATCATTAATAAGTTCCCATCATAGCATGTTCTTATAATAATAATAAGAATTACTTTTTATTTGTATAGCACTTTTCCTGCAAACGTTGCAGCTCAAAGTGGTCGTTATAGCTTATGTTCTATTCCACATAACACAGGTCATCAAAGCAGAAGTTTAATTTTATGAGTCTCAGTCATGTGTTGAATACATGAAAATGTTTATATAAACATTTGCTGGAGCCTCCCTGGAGTGCTACTGTAGATGGTAGGGGTGGAAATCAAAATCAAATCAAAGTGTATTTGTCATTTACACGGGATACAGGGTGTACACAGTGCAATGAAATGTTTACTAACTCTCAACAGTTCGTTTGCACATTTGGGACTATTCAATTGATTCCATTGTGCCAGACACTGAACTCAGTCAATCACAGCTTACTATTTGAGATGATGTGTCTACTGTAGGTGTGGTGATGTCTGATCTGATCCTAGTCACACAGTACTGAATTAAATCTACTGCCTGCCATAAATGTTTGACATTTACAGTGTTTCCTCCTCTGAAGAAAGTTTACATCCCTCTTGGCCCAAATATACCCTTTTTTCATCCCCTTCATTTCACAGGCAGCCGACCACATAAAAAATAAAAAAAACTCACTGATACAAGTTCAGCTCGGAGGGGCAATTTGAGTAATATTAAAGCCAAAGTCTTGGATCAGATCGCACTCTCAATGACACACTATTTGAAGATGGAGTATTGTCTCAAAGTAGCCTTAACCTAGGGATCCAACCCAACGATGAGTCATAACGCTAAGCACTCATCTAAATCTCCGATTTCAGGGATGCAATCTTTTGTCTCTTTAGTAGCACAAAGCTACCAGCAGCGTTTAAGCCCGCCTACTTGAACTCTCTCTCTCTCTCTCTCTCTCTCTCTCTCTCTCTCTCTCTCTCTCTCTCTCTCTCTCTCTCTCTCTCTCTCTGAACACTCTCACGTCTTGTTTGTATCTAATGTGCTGTGATTATTCCCCTCCGTACTGTGCCCTGCGATGCGTGCCGATACTGAGCCCATTCTAGTGAGCCTCTGAGAGTAAGTACCTCTAATTACAGAGCTGGATGTCTCTGAGTGGCCTCTCCATTACAGAGAAGAGCCAGAGTCCACTGTAGCATGAGGATGACCACCAGAGCCACGCTCTCTCTCCCACTCTCTCCCTCTCCACACTCTCTGCTGTAGGTCTGTCACTGCCAGGCATTGAATAATAATAATAATACGGAGGCACCTCCCTCCCTTCCCTCTTTCTCCCTCCCTCCATCCCTCCCTCCCTCCCTGCTCTTAGTGCCGGAGCCATGCTGTTCAAAATGTTGTACGGGTTGCACTTTTTTTTTTTTTGGAACCACAATATGATGCCGGTGTCGATGCGGAGGCAGAGGCCGGGCCAGATGGCCCTGCACCAGCCCGCCCGGCGATAAGCGAAGGAGGCTCTTACAACAGCGTTCCGTTCCCATGCAGCGTGTTCTAGTGTATCTGTGCTCTGGAACCCCCCCGCCGCTGCAGAATTGCACTGTATACAGCCGCAGCAAGAGAGAGAGAGAGAGAGAGAGAGAGAGAGAGAGCAGAGAGAGATATATTTACAGTGACTGTGTGTGGTTGCAGGGGGGGACGCCCTCATGCACCCTCCAAGCCCCCCGTTGCCCCAATCGCTGGCCCCTCCTCTCGCCGCTCTTAGCCTCTGTAATTCTAGATTAAATGACATCAGGTCACCGTGGCGTGCAGTGAAAGATGGAGAGAGGAGTGATAGCGGCAGTGGGTGCGGGGTACGGAGGTGACTGAGCTACAGTGCCGCTGGGTAATTTGCCTGAAGCCCAGCCACGGAGACTGGATCAGGAAGTCTATTTGTTTGGTTCTTGTTGTCTTGAAAAACAATCTGTTGCTGGGTGCAGGCTCTCGCCGACTCAGCCCGCCTGACCTCCTGGTGAATTGTTAGTCTTTCATACCCAAGGATGAGGGAGGCGAACTCATCATAGTGAGTAACACACCCACTCGTGTGGGAAATGGAGCGCTTTAATATTTCATCTCCAACATTTCAGATTCTTTAAAGAGTGGAGGGAGTCGGCTGTCAGGGAAGCTCTGTTCTCCAGACAGGCAACGAGGAGAGAGAGAGAGAGAGAGAGACTTATAAAGCGGAGCATGCAGTAATCATCAGCATATTCAAAAGCTTTGAAAGCTGCTTCCTTTTAAGAACTCTGCATTTTGATTATTTGTGCGCTGTAGGGCCGCATCACCGACAACTCCAGGTTATTGCAATCTTCTTAATGGGCCAAACAATTGAGAACTCGCTTTGTTGTTGACATATCGTACGAGGAATCTCACAGCGTTTCAAAAAACATATTTTTCTCCTGATTTCCCAACTGTACTGGCCCAGATTCAGTATTACGATTGTGTATGTTGGAGTATAGCGGAGGGGGCTCTGGATGGGCAAACTGAGGGATT
>NC_137677.1:42167485-42332485 GCF_963989245.1 Nansenia antarctica
ATACTGTATTCCTATGAGTATTAATTTCTAGTAGTGAGTGGCAGCTCTCTTCCTCACTGTTAAAGTACAGTAGGCTACAGTCTACAGAGCTCTATTCTCATTGTCATTATCATGCCACAGACCTTGGAGACAGTTAATTAACACGGCTTCCATGCCAACTGCAAAATGCAAGAAAATATGTGCCGGCAGCTGGTGAAAGGGGGAACAAGTCGGAAACCGACCAAATGTTCAGACTTTTATTCAAAAAAATGTGGGTGGTGACTTCATTTATTTAAAAACACGTTTAAAAGAGCATTGATTCAAAACACACTGTTTTATTGAAACGTTGTTGAAAATCAACGACACAATCGCTAGTCAAGCCAAAATATTGCAGTTACATTGAGTTACATTTTTCGGAATAAAAGTCTGAACATTTGTTCGTTTGCCGGCCTGTTCCCCCTGCTGCTACCGAGGGGGGATGCTAGCTGACCCCTCTCTCTCTGTGTGTGAGACATCAAGTCAACACTGCATCACAGGGCAGGAGGTCTTTCCAAGTCATCAGGTTCAGGGGTTCGGGACCAATGACATGACGAGGATGGGGGCTGGAATGGAAGCTGGCTGGTCGCTGTCTCTCTGTGTCTCAACTGAAGACCTAGGCTGATATACTGTAGTATTTTACAGTAAGTTTTTCTAGCACAAAGGAACTAATGGCAAACCACTCCCATCTGGTACTATGGTAAATAGTATTTAAACCCAGTTCTACTCAACTGTGATAATGTCCATTGAGTGTTGAAGTTATAACCATTCATGGTACAGAGCTATGTTCCCATGCTACAGTCTACTATTGGAGATTAGGCTTGTGGCAGCAGTGGGGTGGATTGTTTCTTTCTTTTATAAATAACAGTGTATAGAATTTTAATTAAGGACTCCTTCTGTCAACCAGAGTTGTTTTCTTGACCTTACCTGGAGTGACAGGTGGACTATTCTATTGGTTCAACTGCACCAGGCAAACAAGCACAGATATGTAATATAAATGACTGCAAATACTGATTAAACCCGGTTTGCTGTCAACCGAAACCTTGAACCTCACCCATACAGTGTACCAGTGTACCACATAAGATAAAGAGTACAAAAGGGAGACGTATGGAGCGAACAGTTGATTTACGCTGTCTTATTGGCTCCAATAATCTATGATGGCCGGTCAGGCGGTTCTTTGTTTCCCCCTGCACATTTGACAAATTACAAAATGGTTTATGTCCCTCTTGGAAGAGTGGATTTATGAATATGGCAATTCAGAAGAATATATCTGGGATTAAGCACCCCATAATTTTGTTGCAAGACTTTTGCTGCGGTAACTAATATGAGGAGTGAGCTATTGGTTTTGAAAAACATCAATACTTGGAGGCAGACCTAATTGAAACACACACTCGAACACACACACACACACACACACACACACAGAACTGAATATTTAAAGGGGAGGAGGGAAGGTGCCTTTTATGCCGCTGTATCTCATAGCGATTTCTTCCCTCCTTCATCCATCGTTCTTCTGTCAGTCTTGGCAGGAGCAGAAGGCACGAGGCTGATCAGACACACAAGTGAAGCAGGCTGCTCAATTGTTCTCACATATGCAAATCCACCCAATCCCATTAAGAAAGACTAGTCCAGGACATTACTACTCAACAACTTACACTCACACCGTATTACACACTCTTTAATTCCCCTCTTGTCATAATAGAAAGCCAGTTGTATTTACAGTAAGCCAGTGGTTCTGTATTGGAGAGGAGAAGGGGGTTGTTCATGAAAGGGCCAATAAGAAAACACAACAAAAGGCTGTTGAGAGAGAATTCCTGCAGAGAAACATCTGTGTTTGGGAATTCGCCGTGTCTCCCGCCCTACTCATTCCCCTCCTTCTTTCGCTGTAATATCGCCTTGATCTAAATAAACAAACCATATTAGCATATATATAGTGCAGCCCCTCTGAGCCTCCAAAGAGGAGGCGGTTGGCTCCTGTTGAAAACCCCACGCTCTGATTTAACTGTGAAGCTGATGGACCTGTGGTTGGGTCCTGTATGTACCTCTACACTGGAGATGACTGATGGAGTGGCCTGGATTCAGCTAGCTAGTCAGGAATCATCTCGTTTTCATTTGAGTGTGTGTGTGTGTGTGTGTGTGTGTGTGTGTGTGTGCATGCTTGTGTGTGTGTGTGTGTGTGTGTGTGTGTGTGTGTGTGTGCGTGTGTGCATGCTTGTGTGTGTGTGTGTCAGGGTTTCCGTTAGAAAAATTTGCCGTCGGACATCGTGTCCGGGAAGAATTCGATTTACCGGACAAACGTGATATATTCCGGTCATCATATTAAAATATAATTAAAAAATTCAAAATCATATATTTTTTTTCTCCAAATCTAATATAGCTGTTTGTCGCGGTGATTACTGTTGTGTAGCGGCCTATATATGCCATTTAATGTCTATTTCTCATCCGATACGATTAGATGCGAGCTATATAATATATAATAATATAACATGATTTGACGCATGCGCGCTATGCCATGCGTCAAATCCAGCGCTGAACGGGCGCCTCACTGGGAACTGAACAGACAGCATCGATCAATGAACGGACTCCACATTACGTTAACTGAAGTTTGTTAAATTGTTTGGGATTAATGTGAGTTTTCTATTTTCTCTTTACAGTTTTACCCTTTTTTTTTTTAAATCAATAAAACAACGTCATTTCTATAAGTCTCGCTGGTTGGGAAGGCATTTCGTTTAGCTCGGGAGTATGACAATGGGAAGAACATAACTGTTTATTGAGAAACAATTGATAGGCAGTCTGGGATACGTATATAAAGAAATACCACAATGTCTAGATGTATAACATTTTATTGAACAGTAACAGTGCAAGCATGTAGGCTACGGGGAACAGGGATTTTGGTCAGTAGGTCCTTTGTACAGAGGGCGTTTCTCTCCGACAACGCGTTCCCAGGTACCATGGAAGTCATAGGTAGTCCAGCACACTGACAGACAGACAGACAGACAGACAGACAGACAGTCAGCTTACTTCTACCGTTTTGAGTGGAATTACTCCTTTAATTAGCTGTTAGCCATCTCAAAGCCCCCTGAGCTGCTCGTCAACACTGAGAATAGACCACATTATAGAAACCAAAACACCGTTTTTTAAATCCACAGGGAATAACCGAGAGTGTAAGGAAAGGCACACCCAGCGCTGTCAGTGGTGGGGAGACTTGAAGTGGCTTTGCTTGATTTCCATCACAGATTCAAGGATTGAAACACTGATGAAAATAGGGAGTAATAGTGATGGGATTATCTTAGATTATTTTAGATTAGATTAGATTAGATTAGGTGAGATTCAACTTTATTGTCATTGCAGAGTACAAGTACCAGACAACAAAATGCAGTTTAGCATCTAACCAGAAGTGCAAATAGTGATATAAAAACAAACACTTAACTTTCGGGGAAACTGCTAAAATAAAATAAATTAAATAAATTTAAAAAGAAAGCGACTATTAGCACCGCCGAATGACAACAAACGTATGAGTAATGAGTTAAACAATGTCACTTTTATAGTATGTTGTTTAACTTGCCGTTCGGTCGCCATGGCTCTGGTGTGTGTAGCAGCTTCAGCTAGCTGGCTGGAAACTTCTAGGGGTGCGTTCGTAAACACGCTCTGAGAGCGCCGGAGCGCACGCTGGCTTCGATGTCACAGAGCGACCGAGTCGTTCGATTGGACGAGAGGCGTTCCGCGAGTGCTGATCGGATTTCCAGAGCGTGTTTACGAACGCACCCAGCCAGCTTTAGCGAATTGTATTCAAAGGGAATTATTTTCACCGGACAATATGTCCGACGACTTTTCAATTTGTCGGACTTCACCAAATTTTACCGGACAAAGACCGGTAATTGCCGGTTAACGGAAACCCAGGTGTGTGTGTGTGTGTGCGTGCAGCAATGTCCAATCAAGTCATGTTTATGATGAGCTGCATAATATCACGTGACATCTCTGCTGGAATACATCCAGTTTCTAATTTAAAGGATTTGCTATGCCTCAGAGAGAGAACGATTATCTGGAGGAAATACCATCTCAGTCCTGAATACTGTTATCTCCGTTGTGAATTGTTCCATTGGCAGAATGGAGATTATTATTGTCATTTCCCTCCTGAAGGAAGAACAACGAATCAATGTATTCACGTCGGCATATCCAAATGTGCTGACATCCATAAAAGGAAATGTGTCTACATAATCAATAATGCACAAAAGCCATTTTAAATAATAATAATGTTTTTGGACCAGATATTTCTTCAAAAAGAGATGTTAATATGTCAATGACACTAACCTGGGCCAGGAAATACAAAATAAAGTGAAATAAAACCCCCAAATAACTTGCTGTGCTCTTTCAAAGTCTCGCCCCAGTCAAACAGTAGAATTGAGGGCAGCAGCATGATCTGAAGTAAGAACGACTTGTGATCTGTGATGCAGAAAGGTCTGCAGCGCTTTGACCTTGGAGCCATGTTCTCTTCTAGCTGCCCACGCACTCTCAGAGATAAAGACATGGGTAGTATTGACCCGCTCTTTCTAGAATCATCTCAAACAAACCCCTTTCGGCGTGATCGAAATACCATACAGTCCTTTGTAATCTGTTCAACACTCCAAGGATTCCCTCATGCAGTGACTGCATATGCACCGTAAAAAAATCAAATAGTTTCGCACACTGGGGAATTCATCATCACATGTGTAGTCATGCGTTCATAAACCTTCAGAGCTGTGAAATATGTTGACACTTTTGGCGAACGTAAATAGTCTCCAAATAATGAGTTGCTATTGGACCGTTAAATGTGACCGACGATGTTTCTTGACAGCATTCCTTCCCCGGACTCCCAGGTTAAGCACACTCTGGCTGGTATGTACAGTAAGGCCCACAGGGGTCTGGTTTGTTTACCGTGGAGAATGGGTACCCTGCGATAGCATCACCCCCGGAGATAAGGCCCTTATCTGAGGCTGATCTGTGGTCTTATCTGCTCCTGGACTGTCTTTCCGCAGGCTCAAGCAGTGGGTTGACAAAGCCTCTTAGTCCTTCCTCAAATCTGCTGCATTATTCAATATTCACAGCCCCAGTCCCAGTCCACACGCGCCGCTGCTGACCATATTTACATAAGAGAGCAGCCTAAAGGCCTGCTGTTGAATGTGGGCGCGCAGCATCATCAACGGGACAACAGGAAACGAACTGCCATGGAACCAAATCTATGTTCTATCTATCTATCTCTCTGTTGGATGCACTATGAGGTACACTACACGCTGGGCTGGATCTTTCAATGTGTTGGACTATAAAGCCTGCTTCATATAGAGACAAAGTTCCGCGAGAGTTCAATATTCCAAATGTTGGTCGTGTTTTTTTCAGGGAGGACACAGATGGGATGGTGACTGAGTTTTTTTAAATATATTTTTATTGTTATATTTGTATAGTTTATAGTTTTTTTTGGAGAGCATCAATTGTGAATACAGCATTTATAAAAAGTAAAAAGGTACATACCGTATACCCTCTATAGAAAATACTTACAAAATACTTTACGATATACGAAAATTTTTACAAATGACAATACTAGCAGCATCCAAAGGCTAACAAGAACTAAAATAGCATGACCATAAACAGACATAAAAAGGTAAGGTAATGTATAACCGTGTCAGTAATGGACACTAATACAGTATAGCAGCATAACACCCACACCACAACAAGCACAATACTGCTGCCCCTCTAAACCGTAGGAGCTACTTCAATCGGGAGGGTTTTTTAACTAAGTTCAAAGAGAGCTTCTTGTAAGAAGCCACATGAAGATCAGCTTCATTGACTTGATTGAACAGGGTATTCCTCTTTATCAAAGAGGGAGAAAAAGAGATATATATATATAGAGAGAGAGAGAGAAAGAGAGAGGAAAGAGAAAAATATATATATATATATATATAGAGAGAGAGAGAGAGAGAGAGAGAGAGAGAAAGAGAGAGGAAAGAGAAAAAGAGAGAGAGTGAGAAGCCGATGTCGGTAACAGTTTATATAAGGTTGGTCTTAAACAGAACCTGTGTTATTACATTGCATTAACATAATGTACGGGTACATGATCATTTTGTACTTTCATTGCGTAGTAACAGAGATAAGCGTTTTATTTCTTCATTACACATGGGGGCTGAAAAGGGGCTGCCCCCCACCCCCTCTTGAAAAAAAGATACCCCCTTTCTGATGTAACACAAGTAGCTAGTATGATACACTTAAGATATATGCGAGTCAATAAAATAAATTGAGTGCAGAGTAAAAGCACTTTAGGCCAATCCGATATGTAAGACGATATTGTGCTTACTTTGATGTTCCATACTATAGCAGTCAGACAGGTTGATTAGACCGGTACCTTTCAGTAACTTTCTCATCTCTCGGCACACAGAGACTCAAGAATGATACATGTTCCTCAGGTCATGCAGTAGTGCAGAATATCATGGCACAAGTGACTCTCCTCACGATAAAAGTCTGCTTTATGCAATGCGTCACTGTGTGAATACAAATCGATTCATCCGCCATTACAAGATGGTACTGAATGATTTTACTGTAGTTTAAGGCATGGCTGGAAAGCAAACCAACTGTGATGAGTAAGCTGAAAAAATACATGGATGGATAACATACACACACACACACACACACACACACACACACGCCTAATAATTAATCAAGCGCATCGTTGTCATGCTGTGAATTCACAGTATAATTATTCCAGTGATAATGAAATCTTCACCAGAAAAGAAGGTGTCTGTACACCGGTGGCGGAGGTTGAATGAATGTACTGTAGCTGATCATAAACACAGAAAAGCTAAATTAAGATCGCTATCTTCATGTACAAAAGCAACGCGTGCTTCGGGTAAGTTATATACAACATGACATTAGGTTAATTGTATAGTTCTAACTTCAGTAGATAGAGGCAGAAGTTGATCTTCCTATTCTCTGCTGAAGTGTGCTGAACCCCCCCCCCCCCCCCCCCCCCCCCGATGTCCTGTGTATTTTCTCATCTGCTGTGGAAATGGGAATGTCAGAAACAGCCACTTCAAATGCCATTTCGTTGCACGCCGTGCTGCTCCTGATCCCGACTGTGTTTAATATACACCATCTAGGACAAGAGGATTGGGAGATCAGTAGATTAATACCAAATTGAAAAAACTATGACATAAGCGGTAGCAGAGGTCAGGGTTAATGCGAAGGCAGAGGACAGTAGAGGTCACTGTACTGTAGTTGTTGGTCCCAATATGTGAGCTGTCGATGGATTGTTACTGCTACTGTAATCAGGGCATCACATTTTACTTTTTGGTCTACGGTGTCTTGACCAAAGTGTCTGTTGGATGTGGAAAGTTAACCAGCCACTCTGATTTTTTTACCGGCCACATTTTTTGGATAGATTTTTAAAAAAACAACATTAAGGCTCTCATACAGTCGTGTGTACGTTCCTATTGTGTGCTGTGTCATTTGACTTGAATGTTTTCTTTAGGTTGTAGCTAATGAAAGCTCATAGACTCAGCGGTTGGCCTGAATTTCAGGAGAAGCGTGAGTGAGCTGCTCAACGGTTACAGTCAGCTGAGGCGGAAGGAACAGCAGCAAAGTCTTGTCGCAAACGTTGAATCAAAGGTGACCATCGCCTTCCTTTTTAAATGGAACCGTAGTGTTTGTGAACCTTTGTTGGCTACCCGCCAAAGTGGCTGATCAAATTTACAGACTGACCCACATTTGGCAGGTGGTGGGTGTCATTTCTTTTGCCCTGACCGTGATACTTATTGTGATACTGCAGATGATCGATGGATGTCTTTATTGAGATACTGTACTGTGCTGTAGGAGATCGATACCAGTGGCTGGAGGCAGGTTTGACAGGAGATGGGTGAGGAGCAGGGGGGGGTAGGAGGAGAGAGGGAGGATGATATAATACAGTCAAACCCAGTGGATAGAGGTGACAGCTGAACAGTGAAATGTGGCCACTTGGAATTACATTCCGGTGAAAAAACGCCTCCCAGCCTTCTGACAGTAGAGATAGCATCACGAGTTACAGTGACACACGCCAAGAAGGCGTCAGGCAAGGAAGCAGCAGACCCCCGAATGGAGGAGCTAGAGAAGAGGAGGAGAAATCAATGAAGAACAAGCTGAGCGAAAACAGGAAGCCACTCTCTTTGTCTTCCTCATTGCAACCAATACGTTAAGTGATAGCCGACGCCTAGGCCGAGGTCCCAGGCGAGACAGACAGACAGACAGACAGACAGCCTGATAGATGCCCTGTGTGCCTGCCTCTCTGCCTTTGCAGAGACCTGTTTTACCTCAGTCCCCACATTCCCCCTACTGACGCCTAGGTTCTGTCTGACACTGTGGCGGTACACAGAAGGACGTCCAACACAGTCTGCGCTTGGATGTCCCGTCGCATGTCTGTGCGACCGACAGGGTTTTTAACCAGGGTCTCCTTCGCGCCACAATAAGCTAGCTGCTCCGTTCTAAAAATGCGGCTTTTAGGTCTCAAGGGTGGTTGATGTCCTGGCATAATGGATATAGATAACTTTCACTGACTAGCTGATTCACATCGGCTGTGGCAGCCAGGGGTTTAGCATGACAGGTGCATACAGTATACCCATAAACCACCACAGCCTCCCTCCTTTTTTACAGTGCTTCACAACCTCAGCAATGTAGGCCAGACATTGAGAACCCAACCCCCCACCCCGACCCCCACCACCGTCACCCTTGTGCTCTGACCCCGGCTGTATCAAAGCTTAAAACTAACTAAAATGGAGGGGTATAAAGACTAAGATCTAAACAGTAGCAGCATTGACGAATGGTATCCCCGATGATAGAGAGAGAGGGGGGTGGGGAGGGGAGGGGGGTGGGGAGGGTTGGGGGGGGTTGGGGTGGTGTTAGTTAAGCAGACAGATGGTTCCCTTCTCTGGATACATCCCTCTAATGATCTCATTGTGCTAGGAGTCATGCGCTTCTGTTATACCACAGTCACAGCCCTGCAGGAGTGATATCTGTATCCTACAATTATACAGCAGTTAGATTGGCATCCCTTGATGATCACCAAACCAAATGAAACTTTATGGCCAGTAATGCTAGGGGTAAACACATTCTGTTCCTCGTTTTTTTTTACGTTCACATTCAAACAAAATAAAAGACTTTCAAATGGGATACATAAATTAGGCTCTGAATGCTTTTCCCCCATCTGAAAAGAGATAATTACACCCTGAGACATAATGGCTTTCATCAGTGGCAGCCATTGGGCAGGTACACGAGAAGGACGTGTCTAAACATTGGCGCTACTAGCATCTATTTAGAAAGGCTTCAGTACAGAATCATATCCATGCAGCAGGATTAGAGTCAACTAGAAAGGCTTTTTAAACACCACTCCCCCGTTCAACAAATAACTGAAGAAATATATCATGCTACGGTGTTTGTTTTTTCTCCACTTTTCCTTCCTAAACACACCGGCTTGCACATTTGTCATTGTAACAGATCTAGGTAAAGCCTCGAGTCTCAAGTGCAAATTACAGGTCTAATACGGCTCCCTGAATCAATCTCCTAGGAGGACCATAGACGAGAGTGGGCTAAGAAACCTGAACCAGAGCAGGGCCGCATAACTGAAATGTACATTTTAAATTACTCAGGGAAATGACGTTAACCTTGACTTGATTATTTGAGATCCCTCCCTTAGCCGGCGTGAGGAATGGTCTTTTTCATATGGCTCCTTCTTGGTAATTGGGTTAGGGGCTGATCTCTAAATTTTCCCCATTTTGTGGATGCTAATACTGAATGAGCAGGAAAATTGATGTGATTATATGGTAACCAACTGAATCAATAGTCTCCATTTATTGTGGTGGTTCCAGTGTATTGTTGTGGCCATCCAGGCCTTCGACAAAAGGAAACTGTCCACTGTCCATAACATTCCATTAGCTGTTTGACTGGGTTTTTTATTTATTACTCTATCAAAACAACAAAGGAAACGGAAATGATGAGCAGCCTCTGCCACCGTTGCTATGACAGAATATGAAAAGTATACATAAGTGTGGTTGGCTGTTGTCCTCCATTTCAGTTGTATACATCGAATAAAAGTGCGTCATGTTTGAGGGAGCAGTCACGCATGATTTTCCAGCATGTTTACCATCATGCACATGTAAATGGTTCACATTAGCATATATATACTAACCTATGAGGAGGGTCTTAAGAGGTAGTGGTAATGCTCAATACAAAATGGTGTGTGTGTGTGTGTGTGTGGGGGGGGGGGGGAGTGGGGGGCGGGGGGATGGGGGGGATGTGGGGCATCAATCAGCCACAGAGAGACCTCGAAATTGCTATAGCAGCATCCTCAGCTCTGCTCTGAGAGCCCAAGTTATGAGGGAGGGCCTCTTCCTCTCAGCCTCTGACAGGGGGGTCTTCCTCTCAGCCTCTGACAGTTGGGGGGCAAGTAAGAGGGAAGAGCGAGCGCGTGGAGGGGTGCTGTTGCCGAGAGACTGTCTCCCCACCTCCTCGGTACCGGCATATATATATATATATATATATATATATATATATAGGAGTCAGGAGTCTTCAGATATAGCAGAGAGACGCCAAGCTCCTGGATGGAGATCGGGCAAGGGAGGGCTGGCCGTCGGTGTCCCAGAGCTCTGCTGGAATGAGATGAGCCGCAGGGCTGCATACAGGAAAACGTGCACGCTGCACACTGATCGAGGCGGGGAGGCTGGGAGAAACACTGTTTGTTTTCCTTTCAGCCATTTTTACTGTCTGTTTTGTACCGACATCGATCTGAGGCCTGCTGTGCTGTGCTGTGCTGGTTCAGATACCGAACTAAATCCTCATACTGTCTAAATCCCCTCAGACTCTCTAAAACCATGTACTTTATGTCTGTTCTTACCTGTATATTAGTGAGAGGGAGTTCATTAACTTGAACGTCTGTATTTCTGCTCTACTCCAAATGACTCGGGAAGCAAAATAGGGTGGCAAGGAGCAAGAGCGAGTTTGAAAGTCTAGCTGCATCACACTTTTTTTCCTTCTCCGCCTCTCTCTACTGTTAGCCTTCACAGAGTCGAAACATGTCTAGCCCCACCAGCAGCGGCCTGTCAAGGGCTAACAATGACAGAAGTTGTGAGAGTGCTCAAACATGACTGTAGCACATCTCCAACTCCCTGGGAGGGGGAATAAATAAATAACTAGAAGGTCACTGCTGGTGAGATGCATCAATTGTGTAGTTCCCTCCTATGGGATCATTCTCCATTGAAATCTATGAGAAAGATCCACAGCGCACAAGAGCGCACACACTGTGAAGAATGATTGGTGAGCAGCCCCTGTATTCTTTCCCCCAAAATAGCTGTCTTTTTGAATACTCATCCCTGAGAACATGTATTATTCCTCCACACCCACTCGAAATGTTTGACGGACAAAGTGGCTCTTGCTCGACTTCAGCGTCTCTCAGGCGGTTCATGAAAAATTCTGGAGATGTGTTCCTCTTGACCAGGGGAGGCTGGTTCATTAGGGGCAATTGGACAATGCCCCACCAAAGGGAGAAGAGAGAGATTTTTTTTCTATGACTTCTAGACAGTGTTGCTTCTGAATATCATAGTCCAATCAGCTAGTGTTCTGTGGAGTATATCATAGTCCAATCAGCTAGTGTTCTGTGGAGTATGTTCCAATCAGCTTCAAGTCCCGCCCCTTTCAGGGCAACTTTCAGTCTACTCGAAATTGCACTAGGCTGTTCTCGTAGACTTGCATGTAAAATCTATTTTGGTAACTTCAGGCCATTCGGTCATTTGTCTATGGGGTTTTGGGACATGCACAAAGAATCGTACGTGCTTACGTCATGTCATACGGCCGGCGTCACGTTCGTTCACCTGCTTCACCATGGCTAGTAATGTTCTGAACAACTCGGTTGAATCTTTAAAAGAAACACCGTTCAGCCGTCGTAGCAACCAGGAGAAATTAACAGTAAAGGAATTAGGACCACCCAGACCAAATTTTATTATAAAGCAAGTTTATAAGGCAGGGAAAATTGGAAAATCGTATAACCGAGGATTTACGAGGGGTTGGTATGAGAAGAAAACATGGCTAGCGGGATGTGAAGTAACAAATGCGTTGTTCTGCTTTCCACTACCGGACTTTGTAAACAAATTGAACAAATGGATTAGAAGGAGGCATCTTTTGTTCCCAACTTGATATTGCAACTGGACCTATTACCGAAGTCAAACTTGTGTAAGTAAGTGAATCATCTGTCCTTCAGTCATGATAGGAAAACCAAATCGATGCTGGGAGAAGGAATGGCAGACTGTATTCTGATTGTATCTTCTATGCTCTTTGTATGTTTCTATGCTCTTTGTATGTGTCTTGGTGTAGGAGAAACGTAGGACCACGTTGGAAACAAGTGTTTCGGTACATGTTGACGTGTAGAAATTGTAGAGAAAACTGGGGGGGTAGAGGTGATGAAGAGGTCTGTACAGGGGGGGTAGAGGTGATGAAGAGGTCTGTACAGGGGGGGGGGGGGTAGAGGTGATGAAGAGGTCTGTACAGGGGTGGGTAGAGGTGATGAAGTGGTCTGTACAGGGGGGTAGAGGTGATGAAGAGGTCTGTACAGGGGGGGTAGAGGTGATGAAGAGGTCTGTACAGGGGGGTAGAGGTGATGAAGAGGTCTGTACAGGGGGGGTAGAGGGGATGAAGAGGTCTGTACAGAGGGGTAGAGGGGATGAAGAGGTCTGTACAGGGGGGTAGAGGGGATGAAGAGGTCTGTACAGGGGGGTAGAGGGTATGAAGAGGTCTGTACAGGGGGGTAGAGGGGATGAAGAGGTCTGTACAGGGGGGTAGAGGGGATGGAGAGGTCTGTAGAGGAGGGTAGAGGGGATGGAGAGGTCTGTAGAGGAGGGTAGAGGGGATGGAGAGGTCTGTACAGGGGGGGTAGAGGGGATGAAGAGGTCTGTACAGGGGGGTAGAGGGGATGAAGAGGTCTGTAGAGGAGGGTAGAGGGGATGAAGAGGTCTGTAGAGGAGGGTAGAGGGGATGAAGAGGTCTGTAGAGGAGGGTAGAGGGGATGAAGAGGTCTGTACAGGGGGTAGAGGGGATGGAGAGGTCTGTACAGGGGGTAGAGGGGATGGAGAGGTCTGTACAGGGGGGTAGAGGGGATGGAGAGGTCTGTACAGGGGGTAGAGGGGATGGAGAGGTCTGTACAGGGGGTAGAGGGGATGAAGAGGTCTGTACAGGGGGGTAGAGGGGATGGAGAGGTCTGTAGAGGTGGGTAGAGGGGATGGAGAGGTCTGTAGAGGTGGGTAGAGGGGATGAAGAGGTCTGTAGAGGTGGGTAGAGGGGATGAAGAGGTCTGTACAGGGGGGTAGAGGGGATGAAGAGGTCTGTACAGGGGGGTAGAGGGGAAGGCGAGGTCTGTACAGGGGGGTAGAGCTATTCTCATGCTAAAATTGACTGTAAATCCAGATTTTAAAGTTGATATTCTTCCCCGTGGAGCATGCCCCCATAACCTGTGCCCCACCCAAACATTTTAGCACCAGCCGCCACTGCTCTTGACTTCCTTTAAACTAATAAAGAGTAGGACTTTACTCGTGCACATGGAGGGCAGTACACTTCTTGGGAGGTGTGTAAAATATGACATAATGGGAATTTATCAACATACCCATTTTTTGGGTGAGACAGAAATGAGGACTGGTCACATGATGAATAAGCAGCTGCCAACCCCTCCCCCTCGCTCTCTCCGCTCCTGCACACACAGCCATCAGTGCCATATAAATCTCCTCCGGGACGCAAGGCCGTTTTTCATTCCTGGCAAAGTGGCCATTTTGTAGTGAACGCAGAGTGTGGGCAATTTGCACACTTGGAATATGAGATTCGGTCTGTCTGTTACTAGAGTGATTTACTGTGTGTTTGAATGAATCTCCTGTCTTCCTGTGGAGTTAATGATGAAGCGCCTTCCTCGTAATGCTTCGCCGAGATCAGGAGTCAGATGCAGTGGTGGGCGTTAAATGACAGCTCACATGCACATTACTAACACTGGGAGAGAGGCTCTCATCTCTGAACTTGTTTTCCTCTATTCAAGGTATTCGCCATTGAGTTACCCCAGATGTGCTGAACGTAGGTTTAATATGTGGTGAGACTCTCACACTATAGTTTGTTTCTTTTCTAGCAATATCTTGAATATATCAAATTATAGTGTGTGGTGGCTTGGGAAAACACTTCACATGACATTTTCACGTTTTTAAGATGGAAACTAGAGACTCTCCAGATATTTTTGGAATTACTGAGATATCGCCACCAGAGCCAAAGGTATACAATGTTTAATCCTTCATGTGTATAAAAGTAGAAAGTGACTAAAATCAAACTGTTCCAATACATTCCATGTTCAAGCCTCTTCAAAGAATGAAAAGTACCTCATTTGTGTACGTGTGGTTGGAGAAACGTAAGAAGCACTGCTGACCTAGTCTCGTTCCAAGACACTTCTGTCCAAATGTGCAAAAGGTCTGGTCGACCAATGTGTCAAACTTGGCCTTCATTAAGCCAATAGAAAAATAGACAAAAATGGATGGTGCTTAGCCATTGGCTTAGCTTTGCATCAATCATTTTCCAGAGCACTCCCTGTCCCCGTGTTTGCACACAAAAAAAAGAAGAGGAAAATGTTTCTGACACATTTTCCGGAGCTATACCTTGCATCACTTCACAACACACTTACAAAACAGCCCACATGCTTAGATGTGGGGTAGCCAGATTGTCAGACTACGAGGCACTTGCTGTTGAACTTTGATCAGGTTTTACTCTAGGTACTTGAATAAATCCCAGTCTTTGTGTTTTCACTTTACAGTAACATGTATGGCCATGTGTAATACTCATCTGTATCTTTCTTCAAATTTCTTGACTTTTCAATAAACATTCAACACTTCAGAGCTCCCAGATGCTTTTAAGAACTGCACTATTTTCTCCTTAAAGGAGGGCTTGTTAATTATTCAAACTCTGTTGTTTTTTCTACAGTTTTAAATGCTTAACTATATATTTTTTTAAAAAAAGACTCTAAACACTGGCTGAATCGGCGATGCTTTGATAACGTTTGCACCACACGGCCACATGACTCCACCGATTTCGAGAGCTGACAAACTTATGAAAACTCTTCGAGGGAGTTTCCGTATCGTGTTTGGTATCGTGTGGTCGGCGATACGGGAGTGTGTGTTGAAAACGATGACATAGAGTCATTGGATAGACGTATCTCCTAAATTTAAAAAATTTAAATGTACATGATATGTCTGTCATGGTTAACTACAATCTCAATGTCCACACTTGTACACGACTTAGAATGCAAGGCCAATACGAAGTGCATCATACCATGACAACGAAGATATATATATTGTAGCGAACGGGAACTGGTAGAGTAACTCGCTCCATGCGGGAGTCGAACCCCGATCTCCCGCATAACCGACGGCCGCGCTAACCACTATACCAAGAGAGTTAACTCCCTTGGAGGAGCTGTTAACGGGCCTCATACAGGATCGTTACACTATCCTCACCGTTCGGGAGAGCGTGCCCTCACGCTTCACTATGTCAAGTCCCTCACGTGGACACGGCTCTCCGATGGCCTTCCTTCCATCCCAACTTTCTGACACCAGTGTAGCGAACGGGAACTGGTAGTGTAACTCGCCCCATGCAGGGGTCGAACCCTGATCTCCCGCATAACCGCCGGCCACGCTAACCACAACACCAAGAGAGTTAACTCTCTTAACTCTCTTGGTGTTGTGGTTGGCGCGGCCGTCGGTTATGCGGGAGATCGGGGTTCGACTCCCGCATGGGGCGAGTTACACTACCAGTTCCCGTTCGCTACAATATATATATTTTTTGCATTATCAAATGTTTGTATTTGATATTCGATACATGTGTACTGGTGCAAGTAGCGTAATGCGATCAGTCACTAATACAGCTCAAAACCGATTTTTGAAAAACTAATAATTTGGTACCTGAGAGCACAATAGCCTACGCTTGATGAACCAGTCCTGTGATATTGATGACCGACAGTGGAGAATCAGAACGTAACCAACCTACTTTTACAGAGTTTCAGAGAAATACGTTATATCTAACCTTGAAAATGTCTCAAAATAGGTCCCTCAATCAAAACAGCGAGTGATAAAACAATGGCTGAGCTTAAAAGGCCTACTTCCAACGAAGGGAGACCATGCAATATATATTTTCATTTGTGTTGAAAGAGTATGAATAGTGGAATTGCATTTGCCTATAAAACGTGAATCGAATACCTAAGTTACCTGTATGTGTGTTACCTGTAGGCTATGTGTGTGTAACCTGTATGCTGATATGAAATATTAAACATACATTCGCTAATAGTATTGTGCATCCTGCCAATTGAATGGTGAATTTAAGCTACCTCTATCAGGGTTCATATGTGTGTAAATCTGGCTCTGATAGCCAGTGCCAGTGGTTTGGAGTTGGTTTGGAGTTTTTGGATCGTTGCACTAAAGATCAGCTTCTGAAAATTGCAGACCACTATAAACTTGATCTAAGTGGTCTTGCTGATTAACATAAAGAAACTATAAAGGCTATGGTTAAATTGCTGTATGTGTGTAAATCTGGCTCTGATATTAGCCAGTGCCTCCCCGACCGCCGACCTCACCGCACGTCACTGTAGCACATCCAGTGTAGTTGAATACGCAATTCCATGTGGCCAGAGATTATTTTGCGCAACGGTGTGAAAACGCTTGTGTGGATAGAGATCAGATCGGCTCAGAATTTGCGTTTCGTCATTGTGTAGCCTGGGTCTAAACTATGGTTGAATAATCACTGTATCACTATGTATCCAAAACTTTGTTGAGGTCAAGTTACAATACAAAATAATGCAGTTTGGCAAGAGTTGTTAGGTCTTTTTTGCTCACTTCAGCACTATTTGCTCAAGCAAATCGGAGCCCTAGGGGGTTTATTTAGGGGAAGGGGAGGTCCCCTACTGTTTGTCATGTCAAAAGTACAGTAGATATCTGAAGTATGAAGTACTATTGTAGATAGCTGGTCTTAGAGAACCTAAACACATTCTACTATGGTCAAACAATATGTTGCCTAGTACCTTGGTTGGTTTACATTGTCAATAGGCTCTTGTGGTGATGCTGTACATCTGATTGATGTTATATATGACCAATTCATAATAATATAATAATTTTCTCTGAAAGAGTCTAACCTGGAATAAAAGCAAATAAACAAATGTGTCATTCCAACAACAATCATTATTAATTGAATGGTAATGTCAAAAGTAGTTAGTTAGTTAGTTCTATGGTTTTGTAAAACTCTCAGAGTAGTGCCTTTTGCGCTTAACGAATCCATTTGGCATCAAACTTTAAACAGCTCATGTCCCAGTCCATCTGCTAATTAAAACGGAAGAAGGCACTCAGAGGCTGCGCAGTCACATCATTAAGTTTTAAAAGGACCAGAGGTTACCCAGCCTCGGGAGACTTAAGCAGATTGGTAAGGTGTGGACACTGAAACACTTTGGTTTGAATTTATTTAGAGCTCTGTATTAAGTCTTCTGCGCCCTCCCCTCTCATTCTCACATTACGTAAAACCATTATTATGGCTCTTACAGAACATTTACATACAATGACACATGCTCAAACAACTGTTTTCTTGATATCAGAGAGAATTGTTCGAGAAAATCTTCCACTCAACAAGCCAACATATGGCTAACGTAGCACCAGTACCAGGGCTGATTGAATGTCAATTCAGGCAGTACATTGAAATGACAATTCAATGATTGCAAATAGGATTTTTTTCTTTTTTTTCTCAATAAACTAAAAGTGAGAAGTGTTTAAAATTAAAATTATTTCTCAATTTCATCATTGTAATTTCAAATCACTTCTTGAATTGGGCTGCATTGAGACTGAACTGACCCAAACCAGACCAGTACAACTGCACCATTTTGAACCACCTAGAGAGTCTTACATCAAAAGATCCTTGTAAATTCCTGGATCTATCTCTAATTTTCTAATCAATATTCTTCAAAACTGGTAATCCCCCCTTTGCTGTTCCTGTGTCTCTTCTTGACTACCCTTCTGACACTGCTAGAGAGCAGAGAGCAGCAGAGTGGGTGGTAAAATAACATCCAACCTGGAACACTGCCAAGATATCTGCTAAGGCTGCTACTCCTCAAAGGGAACAACCAAAGACTAAGTTATCAGCCTTGGGCAATCGTCTAGAGCCATCGTTTACAGAGGAAGCCAATGATCAAACATTCCACTCTTTTGTGTTTTTAATCACTTGTTTGACTTGTTGATGTCTACTGATGGACAGTAGTGTACACAAATAGCATATATTGCAATTAATCATTTTCAGATACTGCAGTAACTTAATGATATAGTGGCACCTTCAAATATCCATGTTGCTAATAGGCTCCATTATTAATATACTGCCTCATTACCATGTTCTGGAGACAAGAAGACAGGGTCTAAATTATTGAAACATTATTGAAACATGGCTGTGACTAATAGACAACCGAATAACATTTCTATTTCAGTTTTCTTCTCAGAAATGCTGAGTTTTTACGTCCTTTTGGCATGCTTTCTTAACCAATCAGAGATCTGACCATGAGCGCTAGTCCTCCTGTTCATTCATAGCCAGCTGTTTAGAGGGGGAAACTGAAACCACTTTAGCCAGTCTCTGTTTTGTTTATCTTGTTGTGGTAATGATTATTTCAAGAGTCTTTGATGTTATTTTTACATTCCTCTTTGATTTCCTGAGAACCAGTGACGGCCCACTAAGTGTTGGCTGCATAATAGGATTCATTATCAAAGTAGTTCAAATCAAATGAGGTGCAGCGCGCTTTGGCATCACCTTGCAGCATGCTTTTGAAGAGAGAAACACTCGTTTCTTGGTTAGCAATTAGTTAATTCATATCGTCACCTTCTTAAAAATAATGGCTTACGTCATATTTTCAAGTTTTGAGAAAACAGAAGAAACTGAACCTAATCTAGAATAATGATATTTAAGCAAAAAACATAATTTTCCTCAAAAAGTGGCATAAGCCATTTCTTTAAGAAGGTGACGATATGGAAATATGTTCACATTTCACTGATTTGTAGAATTAACTCAAATGTACAATTATGAGGTTTGAACCATCCACTCGATATCAATATTGAAACAAAAATCTTTGTCCCCTGAAGAATTCCCTAGATTGTTCAGTGCTGCGATCACTGGAAAACAAATCCTAGCTGCTAGCGTGATTTCTGTCAGGGTGGCTGGGGTCCAGCTGGACGGCCATGTCTCTGCCAGCCAATCTGTCAGCATTAACATCCCAATCCATCCTCTCCGCTCCGCACCGCCTGTCACTCACACTTAGCACTCCAGCTCCTGTCAGTGACGACTTTATGTTCTGCTCATCCCATATATCTACACAACCACACTGTATAACGGTAGGTGGAGGTCTGTCATTATTAAGTAAGAACGGAATTCCAACAAAGAGGGTCTCCCCCACATACACACACGCTGTACTGAATGGATCAATAGCGCTACCCAAGTCCAAGTGACTGCTTCAGCCTTTGGGTGAGTAATTGTTCATCTGCTTGACTGAGAAGTGAGTCTCACTCAAGCTGTCCAGTTCGAGTCAGAGAGAGGTTGGTGGGGGGTGGAGAGTGGTAACCATGATGATACGCCATGTGGCCTGCCGTGATTACTGCTCACACATGGAGAGGGAGTGTTAGTATGCCGCCCTCCCTCTCATCCCTCTCCTCATTAAGACGTTAGTGTAATTTGTCAAATGCACCGTGACGACATTGGCCGAATAATATCCTAATGCTTCCATCTCGGCTCCATGCAGCCTCGGATTTCACTCATATCCCTTGCTTTTATGCTGTAATCCCCGACTGATAGATTACGCACAATGTGGAACACACAATTATGTAATATCCCCTGAATACCGTATGATGATGAATATGACAAACGCTTGTCTCACATAGCCTCCCATTTGACCGGCCACTTTATTAGGTACACCTTGCTAGTACCGGGTTGGACCCCCTCTTTTGCCTTCAGAACTGCCTTAATTATTATTGGCATAGATTCAACAAGGTGCTGGATGCATTCCTCAGAGATTTCGGTCCATATTGACACACCACGCAGTTGCTGAAGATTTGTGCTAAGAACATATCACCATCACCACACCATTACACCACCACCCCCCCCCCCCCCCTCCCCAGCACCCAGAGGACCCAGAGGACACCCCCCTCCCCAGCACCCAGAGGACTGCTCACCCCAGCACCCAGAGGACTGTCGCTCACTGGATATCTTCTCTTTTTCTGACCATTCTCTGTTACCTAGAGACGGTTGTGTGGGAAAATCCCAGTAGATCAGCACTTTCTGAAATACTCAAACCAGCCCGTCTGGCACCAACACCCATGCCACGTTCAAAGTCACTTAAATCACCTTTCTTTCCCATTCTGGTGCCTGGTTTGAACTTCAGCAGATCGTCTTGACCATGTCTACATGCCTAAATGCATTGAGTTGCTGCCACATGATTGGCTGATTAGATATTTGCGTTAAAGTGCAGTTGAAAAGGTGTACCTAATAAAGTGGCCGGTGAGTGTTTATATATATATATATAGCTCTGTAAGAATTTACTGATGCACTAAGACTAAATAAAATGTTACCACTATAAAAACAAATGCTCTTCCTGCTGCAAAGCCGTGTAGACCTTGATTTGTGTTGATAGCAGAGCTCATACTTTATAAATATATACAGCAGTAAAAGACATACAGCTCCCCAACTCCTCCACCCTGCTCTAAGTGTCTACAGTATGCAGTGAAAGGAAAGAGCAGGTCAGGGATATACAGTATATCCATCCATGCACCACTACCCACTAACAAGTGGAAGGCTTCCAGACAAACATTTGCATTTGTCTGTACTCTGAAAGGAGCTAGTGAGATTGGACAACTACCCAGGAGCTAGTGAACCGCCCAACTTGCAACCAGAATGTTGCAAACCACTGGTTTGAATCTCTTGGGAAACTAGATTGTTTTTGTCGCTAATTCTTGATAATTGTTGTTGCTTATGCTAATGATTGCTAATGCCTCACCCTGACAACTTACCCTGACCGTAACTATTCAAAGGCTAACCTTCGCTACTCGAAGTTAATGCCTAATACCGCCTAACCAGAAAAGAAGAGAACACACACCGCAGACAGCCTGGGCGAGTTGCTGGCAACGGAACAAAATACTATTAAAAGAAGTAGAAGCTGCACAATCTAGTTCCAGAAGCAAAAATGTGGTTTTAATATGACAACGATTTCGGCCGTAGTCTTTATATTTAAGCCTTGACAAAGGCTAAGGCCGAAAACCGTTGTCATTTAAACTGCATTTTTGCATCTAGAACTAGATTGTGCGGCTTCTACTTCTTTTAATAATATGCCTAACCGCCATGCGAACACTGGTATAGCCAGATAATACGTGCACACAGACTGGATTTCCTTGGTCAGTAGAAACAATCACCCAGAACACATTCTGTTAGAGACTATGTTGGGTTAATTAGATGTAACACATCTAACAGTCTGTGAGCTGTGTTAGCTCAAGTGAGATAGCTCTTACTTGCCTTAACTGCTTCAATATATCCTGCAGATACTACGACGTAGATATGATCACAGTTTTCTATACAGCACTTTGTTCGCTGTCATTGCCCCTGAAGCTGTACCTTCGGCTGTAACTCTACATTTAGCTTGGTTCTCCTACTGCATAACAGTGATAAGAGCACACCAGATGAGACCTGGTACTCGAAGGAATTCCTACCACATCACTGCCTTCAAACTGCTGCCCAAAGCACAATGCAACCCGAGACACTAGTGTATAGCATCCACCTTCACCCACTCCAACCACGAAAGTAGTGTATATATCGACTGCTGTGCAGTTTGACTCAATGAGCAATGTGAGCTATGTATTCATAAAGGCATTATGGTATATTCAGTGGAAGGAACATTATTGGGCTCGAGGTTTGATAACAAACAGATTATTTGGTCATTATTCATGTGAAAAGCTCTAGTACAATATTCTCTCCCACAGCTCATAGAGATGTGAGTTCATTATACGTGGAGTTAAATGTGCTTTGGGGGGTTATTTAAAGCTGATGAAGGTTCAACGCCTGTCCAGTCCCATCAAATCATCCATTGGACTTAAAAAGATAGAACACGAGGCATGTGTCATAAGTGATAATCAATGTGTTTTGTCTTTGCCTGTTCGGATCCCAGGCAACACCAATGCGACGTGAGGGACCAGATTCTGATGATGGCAGCGCGTGTACAACGCGACACCGGGCATCTTACCGGATTGCGATATCTCGTGACAATTTGCCTATAATCTTCATGTCTTTTGTCCATACACACACACACTCACACACACACACACACACACACACACACACACACACACACACACACACACACACACAATACTGTTATGGCTTTTGCACATAAACTGCGATTCGTTGTACTTTGTACTTTGTACTCTGTCAATGACAATTCAATTGAATCTGAATCTGAATGTGAAACCACTTCTTTACCTCCCTTTGCAAGTGGAAGGATGAGCTTATTATTGTAACACGTGTTATTCACGGGGCGGCCATGTTCCGTTTTTCTGCTAACAGATAAAGAAGTGGAAGTGCTCCAGTCGACCAATGCAGAAGCTCATTTTTGTTTGACCTGTACAGTAAAAAACTGTTGCAAGCCTACGCAACAAAACAAGTTAATTTGACGCGCGATACTCTGAAGAACATTGTTAGCGGGGTAACATCATAACCCGTCCTGATTTTTAAAGACACAACTGTTTATGCGAACCCACACTAGTTGACTGGGTGGAACATTCAGCCAGATCAGCTGTGAATAACGTGTATGAGCTTCCTGTAGGATCCTGGACCTCAAGCCAGAGACTCAGGGTTTGGAGGACGTGCAAAAGAAGAGATCACTGATGAAGGAGATGCCCGCTACACAACTCAGGCGGTTCAGTAGAGCGCAATATCTGCTACATGTTATTATGTGAGTGTAATTTGATACCTAAATAAATCAATACTATAGAGTATCTCTGCAATTGAGTTGCCCACCTGCGATGTATCAGCAATACACACATGCGCACACCCACACCCACACCCACACCCACATCCACACCCACACCCACACCCACACCCACATCCACATCCACACACGGCCAATCCTATTGTTACCTATGAGAGCTGCACTGGGCAGGCTTCATCAGCTAAATGAGCATCTGTGAAATCAAGCTCTCTATCGATCCAGGCAGGGCTAAGGAGGGAGAGGGGGAGGGAAGGAGGGAGGGAGGGAGGGGAATCTGGCCTGGCCTGGGCTATCACTCTGATATATTTATGCATCTCAGTGCCGCAGCCCCCGCGGAGGAAGCGGGGAGGGCCAAAGGCCGGGCAGTTGGAGGAATCTAATGTTACAGCTGTGAGCTCAGGGGCTCAGGCCTCCCTGCTGCCTTCGCGCAGCTTGGAGATCAATTAAACAGTGTTCTGGCTGTGAGCGCTGCACCGCGGAGAAGGAGAGAGGCTGCAGCACCTTACTGCAGGCCCCCAGTAGGAGAAGGGCCGTCTACTCTGCTGTGTAAACACTATTTAATCCCACTTACGCTTCAGTGGGTTAGGGACTTTTCCGCCATATATTTTGACTCGCCGCAGGGCAAGAAAAAGTACATTTGATGGATGAAAACCAAAACAAGGTGCCGTATCTATCCGTGCTAGGACTGATTAAGCAGTCGGGTTAACCCGCCTAACATTTTAATCAAGCAGCTTAGTCGAAAACCTGTCTGTGTGACAGGGCAGTGCTAGCTTGTGGCTTGTGCTCTTCATTCCAATGATGCCCTTAATGTATTTTTAAAAAGCAAGGGTTCTGTATTAGGCTAGTATTGCTAGTGGTCAGTATGATAAGGCTAAATCGGTAGGCAATTCTATCCAGGGCACTGTAACAGCATGTGTGTGTCCACTGTGTTGAGGAGAGGAACCATCCAACTGGAAGAATTTGGAATGGACATGAGGTGATGGAGGGAGAGGGGGTGGGGGGGCAGTGGGTGAAGTCATTGACGTGGCAAGCAAATGTCACTGTGCTTTTAACCCAGTTCCAGAGAGGCTACAGCAACAGATGCCATCAGCTGGCCAGTGAAATGTCAATGGTTTTTAACCTCATTTAACAATAGACCAGTGTGTCCACTTGTCTATGGTCTTTTAGTAAATGTCAGGAAGCCATTCCACAGCCTTGGAGTCTCCCCTGAGATCGTAGGGGACAAGTCAACAGCGTTGGAGGAGGCCACTTCGCCTTGCACTTTGCTGGAAAAATGTTTGATAGCAGGAGTGAGGCAAATGCTGCCCTATGAATTGTTTTATTGCAGGGTTGAACGAGCAGGGCTGAGCATGTCGTTTTGTTGGAAAAAGTTATATCCCCTGAATTTTGGCAATTGTCTTTCTTCATTATTTTAGATTAGATTAGATTAGATTCAACTTTATTGTCATTGCAGAGTAGTACCAGACAATGAAATGCAGTTTAGCATCTAACCAGAAGTGCAAATAGTAATATAAAAAATTATAGTGATAAGTGATATGTACAGTATGGCAAGTATGGTAGTCAGAGGTATATATTAGAGATGGATAGCAGTAAGCTATGCACACTTATGGCAGCTATGTGCAGTATGGTGTATACAGATGCATACATTTATAAATAATGTATGAATGATTAAACTTAGATTTTTAATGATACATGTTGATGTTAGCATTGTATCTGTTTTACAAATAGATACAGTATAGTGTTTTGGAATGAAACCCTTCACATGCAGGTTTTGATTATGTCGTGTTAAACAGTATAGTGAACTACAGTATAGTGTTTTGGAATTAAACCCTTCAAATGCAGGTTGGATTATGCTGGGTTAAACAGTATAGTGAATGGATCGAATCGATAAAGCAGGGTAGAGGGATGGCATTGTTGTTGTTACCAAGTCACCTAAATGGGTGTTTGATGGACTGTGATAATGGGATCTAAAAATAAATCATCCATAAATCATCCCATCTGCTCATCCTGCAGGATGTATATGAAGAACCCCTATGGCTGCTGATGTCAGTGGGAGGTGGTGGTGGGGGTTGGGGGTGGGGGGCGGGTGGGGGGGTAGAGAAACCAGTACTGCACTTCCTTCTATATTTAATCCATCTCTGAATACTTTAAATATCCATTTGATGGGAGCGTCTGGTGCTTCAGGTCTTGTGACTGGGAGGAGGAGGAAGATGACATATTCTGTGATGCCTTCGCACTGAGACTTACTAATATCGGGTTGCCGCTGTGGCTGACTGGAGTTGACCTCAGACTGGGTCCTGTGTTTGCCATGCTGCATGCTTGTTGTTTGGGGTGTAATGGCTGTATCTGGGAGGGTATCGGCTAACACAGCAATGTCACAGCCTCTGTTCCGTCGGGGTTGTGTTTCAGCATGCAGCAGGACCAGTTTTGCCAACCTCAGGGATAACAGATAACAGCAAACAGAGCAAATCGTCCCATTCGTCTCTCCCATATTCCTTGCCTCCTCCCTCCTACAATACATCCCAAAAAGAAGATCCCAAAAAATTCCCCAAAAATTCCTACCTGAAATATTCTCCTTCAATGCGTTTTTAGAAGGAAGCGACGAGAAAGGATGTAAGGGATAGAGGAAAGACTATTGGGGGATGCATCTGTACTGTATCGGTAACGACAGTAAATATTGTACATAATATGCGGGGCGGCTGTGGCACAGGAGGTAGAGCCGCCGTCTGCGCATGAGCGAGAGGTGAACAGATACAAACTTGCGTTTGGTCTGAGAAAGTTTTCAAGCGATTTTGGCAAATCAATCGAACGTTATAACTTTTAAGCAGTGGCGGGCGGTGCATTTCACACCTAGGCCTTCAGTGATGTCCGACACATTCCTACCTGAATTATTCTACCTCTTAATACCATCGTTATGACGCCATGGCTCTAGAAACTAGACAGAAACACAGTATAACCGGGCGTTGCATCACCTTAACATAGTCAGACAAGTACAACAGAGTTATATTAATATTTCCGAAGCATTTTTTATCAATAAATCCGCATTTACAATGAAGAGTGTTAAACTAACATCTTTAAGATCGCTACATTACCCACGTCTGTCGTCTCGTCCACCATAATAGCGACAAAGGGTGCCTTTTTAATCTCCATTTTGATCTCTTCTCATCACTTCAGCAATAGCAAACATCAGGTCGTTTTGTATTTTGCCTGACGTCCCAGTAAACACTTTGTTTGTGGACAGGTGGTAATGTAAATCTGGGTTGTTTTCAGCCAGAAAAGAAAGAAGCTCAACGTAGTATCCTCTGTTTGTGGACTCAGTGCTTTCATCGTGTCCCCTAAATGAAAGTTATTGTTTACCCAAAAACAGGACACAATCGATCAATATTATCGATCAGTCAACGAAAGCTTTCGTTGTGAGCTCCGTTTCCCTGCGCACTTTCAAAAGTTTCACATCTACCGGCATAGTTACGCATCTCAATAGTGAATATCAATAGTGCGTATCAATAGTGCGTATCAATAGTGCGTATCCAATCAAAAGACGTGCTGGGTGCTGACATCATTGAGCCTTACAGCAGGCGCCGTTGTTGCTTTTGCTCGCATCTACGTAGGTTTACTAGGTACGCCACAGGTTTTCTCGTTCCAACGTTAAGTTACAGGTCGAATTCGCGGCACCGTTTATTGTGCAGGCAGGCAGATTTTGGAGCCCCCTAGCAACACATTTTGATTGGATAAAAGCTCTAACATAAAGGCCAGCCCTCCAAATCTCAATCGGAGACTGGAAGCAGCGCAACCAAGAGGAAAGCTATGAAATGAAGAGAATAGACTATGGGGAATCATTAATACATATTTGTGGAAAAAATATATTAAAATAAAATGTATATTCTGATGATGTTTAGGCCAGCAGAGAAGGCCTTGCTGGCCCTGACGGCACACCACTGCTTTTAAGTTAACTTTTACTTTTAAGTTGAAGTGAGTTTTGGTTTTGAGTACCCCGACAGCTTTGTGCTGATCGGGGGCTTCTAAGGATGGACGACATGGCAACAAACACAACGAACGGAATGGACAATGATGAAAGGAATACTGATAAACGGTACGACGCGAGCCTGACGGTGGAGGTGGGACTGGAGCAGGGAAGTAATATTACGGTGATGGAAATGCTACAAGGAATAAAGGAGGTGTGTGGAAATGTGGAGGGCTGTCGGCCGAAAGGAGACCGGAAATATGAAATTACCCTGTCATCGAGGAGAGGGAAGGACAAGCTAACAGATGGATTCCTGATTAAAAATATAAGAATAATGGGAAAGGACTTGGCAGTGGATGAGATGGTGGTCTCGTTTTTGAATCTCCCGGTTTACTTGAAAGACGACGTGATCAGGCAGAGGCTGGAGTCGTGGGGGGTTAAAGCGGTGTCACCGATCAAAAGAAGGACTTGGCCGGGAACGGACATAGCAGACGGGACTCGGTACACGAAGGTGAAGTTCATAGAAGAGGTGAGGTCTTTGCCGTACTGTACGAAGTTTGAGACCCTGGTTGGAGTGGATCACTTTAGGGTGATTCACGATAAGCAAGTAAGGGTATGTAGGCTGTGCATTAAGCCAGGACATGTATTGCGAGAATGCCCGGAGTTCATGTGTTTTAAATGTAATAAACGAGGACATTATGCACGTGAATGCATTGGAAGGAGAGGAGGGGATGGAGGAGAGAGAGTGAGCAGTGGTGAGGAGGAGGAGGGGGAGGAGGTGGTGGAGGTGGAGGTGTACGAAGAAGAGGAGATGGTGGGAGAGGAGGAAGAGGAGGTGGTGGAGGAGGAAGAGGTGGAGACACAAGGAGAAGGTGGGGAAAGGAGCCATGAAGACATGACGGAGGGAGGAGGACAAGCTGAGGTGGTGGAGGAGACACAGTTGGAGCCAGAAGTGGAGGGAGGAGCGGAGGGGCCTGGTTCGGTGGAAGTGGAGGGTAAAGAGAGAGAGGAGATTGGAGCCAGCTTCGATAATGCAGTAAGAGATGGAGAAATGGATGAGGCAGGGCCTTCAACAGAGGGCGTGGGGGAAAGAAAAGGTTCAGATGAAGGACTATATGTGGATGTACAGAGGGTGAGGACAAGATCGGGAAGGGGTGCAATAGCACGAGGGAAAAAGACCAAGGTGGCTATAGGAAAATGACATGGGGGTGCATGTGTTCCTTTTTTGTATCTTGACTATGGTCAGGGTTGTTGCTGTCAACACAAATGGACTCAGAGATAGGAAGAAGATGGAGCTTGTGTTGGCAGCATACAAGGAGGAAATCATATGCCTCCAAGAGACGCATTGGACAGAGGACATAATGGAAGAGGTAAGAAGGAGGTGGAATGGACAAGTGTATGTAAGCAATGGAACAGCGTATGCTTGTGGGTGGCTATTTTGGTAAAGAATGGGGTGGTGAACAATGTAAGGAACATAATGAATGACAATGAGGCAAAAGTGGTTGGGAGTGGGGTTTGAATATCAAGGGATTGAGTATGCACTGTATTGTATATATGCACCAAATGTGGATAAATATAGAAACGGTTTTTTTTAATCTTTGAAAGAGAAATGTGTTGGGAATTGTATTATGGTTGGGGATTATAATGTGGTGGTGGATAGGTTAGATGTTACAAGGGGGGTGAAATTTAGGAATGATCTGTCACGCCCAGTATTGCTAGAAATGATGCGCACAAGAGGAATGGTGGATATATGGAGGGAGGGGCACCCTGATGCACAGGTTTTTTCAAGGAGACAAATGGTGATGGGGGTTTTGAGACAATCAAGGATCGATTTGTGTTTAGTGAAGAGGGAGGTGAGGCACCTGGTTGGAAAGGTTGAGTATCGGTTTATGGCTTTTAGTGACCACGATGCTCAGTCTTTCCAGCTAGGTAGTGGGAACGTAGGGGGAAGAGGAGGGACATGGTGCTTTAATGCAAGTTTGCTTAAAGATATACGTTTTGGGGTGATAGTAAGAGAGTGTGTGAGTGTGGCTATGGAAGACCAGATGTAAGAGAGTGATGTGTGTGTGTGGTGGGAAGGGATGAAGGATAAATTAAAAGCTGTAATAATAGCATTTGCAAAACGGAGAGGGAAAGAGAGGGTGAGGGAGGAAAGGGATTTGCAGAAAAGGTTAGCAATAGAACAGGAGAGAGTTGATAATATTCCAGGGCATGATTTAACAAAGTATTTGAGGGTGAGGGAAGATTTAAGGGAGTTAGAAAAGAGAAAGTGTGAAGGTGCTTTAGTAAGGAGTAGAGCAAGGTATGTGGTTGAGGGAGAAAGGAGTACAGCATTCTTTTTAGGTTTAGAGAAGAGACAGAAAGAGAAAGGGAAAATTAAGGAATTAGAGAATGATAAAGGTGAAATAATAACAGACTTAGTGGGAATAATGGATACTGTGCAGTCATTTTATACAGACCTATATACATCTGGGGGTGTGAATGAGGAATGTATGAATAAAGTATTAGAAGCAGTGGAAGCTAGGGTGACAGAAGAAGAAGGGAAAATGTGTGATGCAGATCTAAGGGTGGAGGAGGTTAAGACAGCCATCATGGGGTTAAACCTAAATAAGAGTCCGGGTTCGGACGGGTTGACGGCTGAATTTTATAAAGCATTTGTTGACATCCTGGCCCCTATATTGTGCAGAGTGTATATGTGTATGGGGAATAAAAGGGTGGTTCCGGACTCTATGGGCTTGGGGGTGCTCACTTTATTGTATAAGGGTAAAGGGGACAGGAACAAATTACTGAATTATAGAGCATTATCATTACTTAATTGTGATTATAAAACCATAGCAAAAGTATTAGCTAATAGATTGAATGAAGTAATGAAAAACATGATTGCACCTACCCAGGCCTATGGAGTCCCAGGGAGGGATGTGGCAGAGAATATGTGCACATTAAGGGATGTTGTGAAGGACATGAGGGAGGAAGGGGGTTTATTTTTATCTTTGGCTTTAAATAAGGCTTTTGACAGGGTGGAACATGTATTTTTATTGAAAACAATGGAACATTTCGGGATTGGGACTGTTATGAGGGATTGGATTGAATTATTATATAAGAATGCTAGAAGTAAAGTAAAGATAGATGGATTATTGACTGACTCCTTCCCTTTGGGTAGATCAATAAGACAAGGGTGTCCACTGTCAGCATTGCTATATAGCATATCTGTGGAGCCATTGGCAGCTTATATTAAGCAGGAGAAAGAAATTAAGGGAATAAATATACCGGGGGGAGGAGTTAGCATAATCCATCAATATGCAGATGACACGACATGTACTGTCAGGGATGTAAATAGTGTGAACAAAATAATGGGGTGTGTAAACATATATGGAAAGGCTTCTGGTGCAAAAGTGAATGTTGACAAGTCTGACATGTTGTGTATAGGGGGAGTGAATACAGACAATTGTGTTTTTGATTTGAAAATTGTAAAGGGGATGATAAAAGTGTTGGGGATATATCTTGGAGACGATGACAGGGAGGCTGTTGATTACACATGGACAGGGGTTTTGAATAAAATAAGAACAACATTGAATTATTGGAAGCAAAGGAACATGAAACTGCACTGTTAATGTCAAAATATGTTTATGTATTAGGTGTATTGAATGTACCAGAGTGGGTTCTAAAAGAAACCAGGATATTAGTGTCAGATTTTTTTGTGGAGAGGAAAGGGGGTTAAAATAGCGTATGATGTACTAGTAGCAGATTATGATAAAGGAGGGTTGAAGCTGGTAGATTTGGAGGTAAAGATGAGGGCAATGAGAGTCAGAACAGTCAAAATGTTTTTGTATGGGGAGGAAGGACATGGATGGAAAGGATACTTTAGGGAATGGGTACATAGATGTGGGGGGTGTGGGGATTATGGTTTGTTGATGTGCTTTAAAGCACAGATGTATGATAGGGTGCCGGAATTCTATAAAGAGGTGTTTAAAGCCTGGGGTAGTTTTTTGCCTGGGGTAGGATATGAGTGTGAGAAGAGAGGGGAGATACTAAATGTTCCAGTTTTATTGAACCCGGTAATAAGAAGAGAGGGGAACATTTTAGAGTCTAGGAGTTTTTGGAGGGCAGGACTCATTAGAGTAAGGGATTTTAGGTATGAGGTAGTGCCAGGGTTCCTATCAGAGCAGGCAATTATATAAGTTGTTAGGGAAACAGATGAGGAGATGAGAAGGGGAGAAATAGTGAGCATGTATAATAAAATACCAGGGGAGTGGGTGAGGAGATTAGATAGGGAGTTAAGAGGGAAGGAGCAAACAGAGTTACCTAGGTTAAGACTAGGGAAAGGGGAAACAGTGCGGGACTTCTCAGCTGTTAAAGTGAAGGAGTGCTACTGGGCACTGTTGGAGAGCAGAGTGAAGGAGCCTGCGGCAGAGAAGGTGTGGAGGCAGGTGTTCCCAGGATTGGAGGTGAAGAATATATGGAGGAATTTATTTTTGAAATATAATAGTTTAGAATGTACACATTTAGATTTTATGCTCAGGCATAACAAGGTTTATACTAAGGTGGTGTTGCATCAGGTAGACAGAACAGTTTCGAAGACAAGACAGGGCAAAAAGATTTTGAGAAGTTGTTTATTAGGGATTGTGGGTTTATAAGGGTGGGGGTGGATGGAGGGTTGGAGTTTGATTTAGATTTTTGAAGATGGTTTTGTTTTTTATTTATTTGTTATTGATTTATATTAAAGGGTTATTTTGGTTATGAAGGACTGACTGAATAATAGATGGATTTATCTCATACCAAAATGGTATGGGTGTGTTTTGTTTTATTTATTGGTTTTTTATATTTTTATTATTTTTATTTTATTTGAATTATAATACAATGAAGGCTATAAAATGAACATGTGTGAATATGTATAGCTATGATTGTATTTAAAATAATATTTTTATAATAACATATATTTTTTAAAAGAGCTGTTGTCTAATGATCGCAAGGTTGGCAGATCGGCGGTTCAATCCCCGGCTGGCCACATGTCGAAGTGTCCTTGGGCAAGACTCTGAACCCCAAATTGCTCCTAGTGAGCAGTCAGGCGCCTTGCATGGTAGCTTGCCGCCATTGGTGTGTGAATGTCTGTGTGAATGGGTGAATGAGAGGCCGTTGGAAAGCGCTTTGGATAAAGGCGCTATATAAGTGCAGACCATTTACATATATATTGTTCCAGCTTAATAACAGCAATCTGAAACCTAACTTAACAGAACAGGGATCAAGTATTTTGAAATTATTTTCAACGTTTGCCTGGCTAAAATACACCATAAAATAGTCTTAATAGGGCAAACCCGCCCACCAGACAGACTCAAGCATATACAAGAAAAGTGTATATTTTAAATACTCAACCCGGGTCCACCTGAAAATCACTTGGTCTATTAACTGAGGAACAATGAATTAAAGAGGCTCCCCTGTTAGATGCATGAAGAAATACAAAATATACAGAAGTAGATGTAATACTGTCCCTCTGGACTAACTGTTATTAAGCACTGAAATACAAATCAATATTCCCCTTCGAGCGCCGAACAATGGCAAAAATCAAGAATTTGCTGAATTCAATAGTGAAAAAAGGGTTCACAGCAATTCTCTGATCAGCATGCATTCCATCTGACAGCTTCAGCAATAAAAGCCCACAGCATTTTCTCTCTGCATTACAATATTTAAAAGCCAACTGTCATGGCCCTAATGTGCACAATGCTAAGACCCCGGCTGTCTTGTACTGCGCTGCGCTGAGTTTGAGCTCAAACAATGGAAAAGCAAGACAAAGAGCAGGGAGAATGTACAGTACCTCCCTCAGCCTGGCTCACTGGCTCTGACAGAAACTCACAACACAGCGTAACTACTGGAGGCTACTCGTCAGATATCGTGTTGTACTGTACCTCCTCATTCAATGCCAAACTGAGAGGGAAGAACAAAGGAGGCAGCACAAGATTGCATCGCCAGGGTTGCGTCCCTGTGGTCTTTCTGTTATTCCTTGCATCCTCTCTTCGTGCTCCCATCTCAAGACGCATTCAAGGTCCTGCATGTACATTTCAAGGTTTCTAAAAGCTTCCTAATGGTTGTAATGACTATGTTTAATCAGTAGTCATCAGGGAATTATCTCTTGAAATACATATTTCAGTCATGAACACAGTTTGGGTCCGTAAATATGGCTTTCTAAAATGGAGTGTCCTACTGGACACTCGGTTTGCATATAAAAATGTTTGTTTCTGCCAGGGATGTACTAGGGGAGTGGACTCACCAATTTCTGCCTTTCCATCTTTAGTGGCTGCCTCTTAGAATTGTGTGTACATGCAGAAAAAAAAAAACTAATGTGCAAACTGCAAGTCCATTTGGGGATTATTATTATGGACAATGTTGTTGTTTGGAAATTCAAACTGAATTTTGCCACGGTGGCCAGAGATGGCAGATTAAAGGATATTGATATATTAATTTTACGCCATTTAGCTGGCGCTTTTATCCAAGGTAACTTACATGCAGTGAGTGCATACATATTTCAGTATATATGGTCCCAGCAGGAATCAAACCCACAACCCAAGCATTGTTAGCACCATGCTCTACCAACTGAGCCATAGAGGACCATCTTGACTTACATAAAAGAGAAGCAACACATGGCCAGAGACACAGACAAGTGCTCCAACTGATCATTTGAGATAGAGGAGAAAAGGGCTCATATCAAATCTATGCTAAAAGTTCGATCACTGCTTGGCGACAGGGACTACTTTTCCATGGACATGATGAGCAGGATGGCAAGAACAATAAGGGTCATTTTCTTGAGTTTGTAGATATGCTTAGTAGTGACTGTGAAAAGGAAAAGAGATTGAAGTTATAGATATATGAGATATGAGAGATATGGACACGATTCATGAATTCAGAATGACATCAAAGTCATTAAAAATGACAATAGTAAACAAGGTCTATTCAGGCTGAATCTAGTACTAGTAAATACCATTACTGATATAGTATTTTTTTTTATGTATTGCAGACACTGTACAGCTTCATCACAAACAGCAACACTTGGCGCAAGTTGTTTATGGAGGCATAAACTCACACGGCTCACAGGGTTTTACAGCTGGAGTGTATCTTTGCCCCATGGTGGTTTTATTAATACAGGGCAGTGTGGAAGATAAAGCTGCATTATGAGGTGATCTTGTCAGTGATGGAGGTAACAACAGAAGCCCGTGAACATGGATCGGTCGTGACTGCCGGGCTTAAGATGAAAATGGAATCGTTCCCCTTCATCCTTCAGCTTCATGCCCTTGAGAGGGTTCTGGGCATCACGATGAGTTTTGTGAACAGCTTCAGGAATGTGGCCTCGCTATCCACGAGTCTGCAAACTCTCACAAAGAGCACAAGAAGTCAGTTGGAGAATATGAGTGTGGGTGGTGAGTGACAGGTCACGATGGATATGCCAAGGCATCTGCTGCCAAAGTTGACATACCCAATGAGAGCCACGGCACCCTGCCTCGACCTGCGCGGGTACAGTGTCAAAACTAATTTCCGCTTCTGTAGGTGGAGTCCAGCAGTGGCCAGAGACAAGCAGAAGACAGGTTTTTGTTTTTATGAATTCAACAGAGGGTTAGGGTTAGAGTGAGAACAAGGGCCTCCTTCATGCCACCAGGCGTTTGACAGCTTCTCCTCGATATTCTTGGATTTCGCCATTGCGGAAACGCTATCTTGTCTCAATGAAAGTCACATGGAGCTTGTCCTGCTCCAGGCCCAGTTCAGTCCAGCTGAAGCCTTCCTAACCACTGATTATGACAAAAGCATCCTTTCCTGCCTCTCAACGCTCAAAGCTTTCTCAGAAGTACACAAACTGTTTCGGATTGCAGCTACATTGCCTGTCTCAACAGCATCAAACAAGCATATCTTCTCTGGGTTAAAGAGAGTAAAGGGGTACCTGAGTAACACCGTGGGCGACAATAGACTAACCCAACTAATGCTGATTGCTGTGTAACAGAAGCTTGTAACCTTAACGAGCTGGTCACAGACTTTGCAAAATTGCGACCACAATGTTAACCCCTGGATAATGCTTTTGGGCCTGCCATAACTCCCTGCTGTTATTATCATATTACGGTAAGACTCGGCTCAATTGTATTTTAGAATTTCTTTGTGCACATTGCTGGTAAAGTGATGACGCCAGCTGGCCAGCATACAGGTATGTATTTCAATATGTGGGTATAACTTGTCAGACCTTTTGTTGACTTATGTGCTTCTCTTTTGTGTTCTTTGCATAACATGTAACAGGACAGATGTGTAATGCGTGAGGCTGTGGTAATGTATGCACCGTGCCACATGTAAACAAGTAGGCCTACATTTATTTTATATATTATATTATACAGTACCAGTCAAAGGTTTGTAACCACTTTCCCATTTCCCAAACACATTCCCATTCACTTTCCCAACTTGTACTGTATATTTGCTGTTATACAGTATATGGACCTATTATCACATTCCGCACGCTGATAAAAATTGGTCATTATACTGTTTCATATCGGTATTTCATCTTCCTATCACCCCTGGTTTGTGTCATGATAATTGGGAATAATAGCCTGATGACTTTGAACACTCTATAAGGTTAAATGTTATCGACTTGTCATTCATCATAATGTGTGTTGCATTGCAGAGACCTATATTGTGTGACTGCGACCATACAATCCAATATGATATCTTATGGCTGTGTGGGTTTTGATATCAGGTGAAGTAGTCTGTCATCCTGTGTGTTTCAGAATACGATCTAGTGCTAGAAAGCAAACATTCCAGTGGAGTCTCATACTATGTGAATCACTATGTGAGGAACCCTATCATATATATTGAATGTTTGTTAGGGGTTATATTTAATAATATATTTATTATTAAATATACCTAACATTTAACCAATGAAAAAAAAAAAAAAAAAAAAAAAAAAATAGGTATACTTGTAGGTTATATTTAATGAGGAAAACTGACCCACTAGCTTAGCTTCTATGCCTCTAGGCATGCTTTTTCACCAAATTGTTCGTACAATCTATCTATGAGAGGGGCTAGGGATCTGCTATTGGTCAGTATGGTGGGGAGAGAGGAAGGCGATTATGGAATGTGGGGTGGAGTCAACAAAGAGTCTTCACTTTGTGAATGCTTGGGAATTTTGGGAGTAAGGGGCTGCTCTGAGGGGTGTCTCTCATCAGAGAACCAACAGCCTCATGTGGTTCACACACGGGTTGATGATGTGTGAAGAAGAAAGACACACTTAAACTTGTGTGTGTGTGTGTGTGTGTGTGTGTGTGAGTTACAACCTCCATCTCCATCTCCATCTGCATCCACCCATGGCCAGTAGTACCCGGGAGGGGCAGGTAGCTGGGTATGGTTTGGGTAGAGTAGAGCAGTGGTTCTCAAACCTCTCCTCGGGGACCCCCAGCTGCTCCACATATGTGATCTGTTCCACCACCAGCACACCTGAATCAACTAATCAAGTACAAATCATAATTGCTTCACATACATACATACCTACAAGTATATACGTGTGATTACAAATTCAAATGAGTGCCTTTATTGAATTGAATTGAATGGTCTTTATTGTCATTGCTACAGTACAGGTACCAAACAACGAAATTTAGGAGGGGTGGCTCCCCTGGTGTTAGGAAAGGAAAAAGAAAACACATTTTAGAAAAAGCATAGATGCATAAAATCACAAGAAGGTAAGGAGCTGGTTTACATAAATAAAGGCTATGTACACAATCCACTGTACTATACTGTACAGACAGACAACTAGGGTTGTCATATTGCACAATAGTATTATTCAACCCTATCATATAACAAACAAACTAACACCCTATCATAGTGAATAACACTATCACTATGGAATCCCCCCCGTCTCATTTACATTTACATTACATTTTTGGCATTTAGCAGATGCCTTATTCCAAAGGGACTTACAATCAATACATTTGACTTGAAGTAAGTGAATCATCAATCGACCAGTCGTAGTAGGAAAAGTAATCTAGCTCAGGCCAGCGGCCATTGTCAGTCGTCGTGCTAGATCAGTGGTTCTCAACCTTTTTTGGGCCAGCGCCCCCCCGTCCATTATCCAGGCCTCTTACCGCCCCCCCATCAAAAAAAGTAGGCTTATTTTCTTCCCTAAATATTAATGTTGACTAATATTCTGTGTTATATAATTTAAAAAGCATGTCACTGAATGCCAAATAATAGATTGGATTTAACTGGGCAGTTGGAATATCATTATCATTAGTTTACCAGAGAGCAGAAAAGCCATGTGAATGTGAATAAAAATGCTGTTTCTGAGTGTTAAACAAACTCAGACAACATCAGAGAATACAAACAGACTGCTACGGAACAGCAGCAATTTCACACATGTCCGATGCAGAACAAACAATAGGCTGCAGAACTGTACATTACAACTAACATTGTTAGTTTTTTTAAAGTGTGCTGGTGTTGCATTTCTCCAAATTGCTGTTTTATGATGCTAATATTTATTCATTTTTGATTGGACTTTGGGGGGGGGGGGGGGGGGGGGGGTGTCACAATATGGTGGCAAACGCTAGGGGTCTATTATTTTAATATTTTATTTAGTATTCTATGGTATTATTTTCATAAACTGACCACTTCGAATTTCTCATATCAAAACATATCAAAACATAACAAAGTTCCAAAGTTCAGAGCTCTGCGCTCTGGGAGCGCTCAGAGATGGGTGCTCTGACTGAAAACACGGTTTTGTCCGAGCGAACTGACCGTTCGTGCATTTACGAACGTACCCGTAATAACACTGATGACAGCTGATCAATACAAAAGACGCTGCAGCTGATGCGTTCGTTTCCAGGACATCACAAGAGGAGCAACATATCACAAAAAAGCTATCGTATATTTTAGTTTGCAAACACATCGCAATGCTAACCTCAGAATGGCACTAGGGATAACATCCACAACAACACTTAACAGTAATACATTTATGTAATATACTGTGAGGAACCTGCGAGGGGAGGGGACATTCGTAGCTGATTTCTCTAGGTTCGATTATTGGTAAGCGACAGAGAACTTTCAGGACTGGTTTATTACGATCGCTTTTTTGAGGTTGTTCCTGCTGTGATGTTCTGGTATGGTGGTATGGTATTAGCACTCATTTTAACTAAATTAAATAAGCTGTATTGAAAGGAAGCGAACGAAGCGAACGCAACAATTACAATGAGCCCACAAACTGAAACATATGTCACTCAAGCATAGCCTACAAGGAAAACACTCATAGAAGTTGGGCATTGGTCAACATGACGTTACAGATGGGATGAACCGGGGTTCTTTCTATCGTAGCATAGTATTGCAATTTCTGCACTGTACATGAACTGTCAAGATTCTTCTACAATGCAGCTTACCCAGACACATTGGAAACGATCAAAAGCTCTGCCTTTGCTAGCTGAGTTTTTAGCTTCTCCATCTTCTTGATGACACTCACTTTTATTTTTTGGGGCGCTGCGCTACGTGTGTCTGCGTCACAGAGCCCGGCCAAGTTCAGAGCGCTCAGAGATGGGCGCTCTGACTGAAAACACGGTTTGTCCGAGCGAACTGACCGTTCGTGCATTTACGAATGTGCCCGTAATAACACAGCTGTTTTTCATGAGAAAAATACTTTATGCGTGAACGCCCCCCAAGAACACCTCAACGCCCCCCTTTTTTTTATATTTGTTCCAGCGCCCCCCGATGTTGTCTGAACGCCCCCGTTGAGAAACGATGTGCTAGATAGTATACACTGGATAAACAAGTAAGGAGAAACAGTAAGGGGGAAGCAGGTATCTCTGGAGTCGTTGTCATTGTCGCCCCACTCCCCCCCTATATGTACTATACACTCAAATGTGGTGATTGAGGTTAGATTGTGGTTCACATGCACACATCAAGCTCAGACACTGTTGACAGACAAGTCTGCTCTCTGTGTTTATGGTCAATATTCTTTGGCGATGTTCATTCACACCCCTTCTAAAGCAGTCTGTAATGACACACTTCTCAGTCAGCAGCTCAGCCAACCGTGGTAGTCAGTGTTAAACATGCTGTAGGAACAAGAGAAAGCACTTGAAAACCCAGTCACTTAGAAGGATCACTGAACTGTACAATGGACGCTGCAAAACACCTCTCAATGACCCTGAGATAGTTGTAAACAAAATCACATTCCAGTTCATAGCTTAACAAAACCTGTGAATGATAAAGTGAATCATCTATCCATCAGGCATCATAAAAATATATATAATTCCCAATGCTAGAAGAAGGAGGATTCAACTAATTTATTTACAGAATCTGTACAGGGAGCTAGTGGGGATGAATAGGTCTTTATGAGGGATAGTTAAGATGGAGCCTGAAGAGATGGGTCTTCAATCTACGGTGGAAGATAGGTAGTGACTGCAGTCCTGAGAGCACTGAAAAGCCTGTTCCACCAGAGGGGCACCAGAACAGTGAAATGCTATGAGTAGCACGACTGCTGCATCCACATAGAGGCGGCGGTGCCAGGCGGCCAGCTGAAATGGAAGAACTGAGTGATTGGGCAGTTGTTTAAGGGCTGACAATTGCTTGCAATTAGGGAGGAATTTGGAATTTTTGAATTTTGGAAGGTAGTTTAGTAGCTGATGCAGAGGAGGGGTAGTCGAGGAGGAGAGAGAGATAAGGTTTTAGGTCATTAGGGAGGCCGTTTTTTCTCCATTTCCTCCCAGCTGCCCGGAGACCAATTCTACAATTCAGGGATTCAGACAACCAAGGAGCATGTGGAGAGGATCATGCTGGCCTTGAGGCCAGTGGACAGAGAGAGTCGAAGGTTGAGGAAAGAGTAGACAGGAGGGTGGAGAGGAGAAGGGTTCAATAGAGGGTAGGAAGGATAAGACAGAGGAAGAGAGAGCAGTGAGAAAGAGGGTTCACAGGTTGCAACGAGAGGATACAGTGTGGGTAGAGTCTGACTGAGAGGGGGAGGATTGGAGGGGAAGGGAGAAGGATACAAAATCATGATCACAAACTCTGGTCTAGACAAGGTCGAGCTGATTGCCTGCCTTATGAGTCGGAGGAGAGTGGGACAGGGTAAGGTCGAAGGAGGAGAGAAGTACTCCAGACGAGTGAAGCTTCTCTGACCGGATGTTGAATTCACCCAGTAGTGCGAGCGGTAGTAATGCCCCTCAGGGACGAAGCTGAGAAGGACATCCATCTCTTCTAAGAACTCTTACCTGGGGGATGATAGATAACAACAATGTGAAGTTTGACAGGGGCGGTGACAGAAACAGTATGGAATTGGAAGGTGGATATGAACAGGTGTGCCAGGGGAAGGTGGATATGGACAGGTGTGACAGGGGAAGGACATTATGTGACCTCTTAGGTGAGATGAGAAGACCAGAGAGTCAAGGGGAATGAGAAAAGGAGTAGGTATCAGAGAGGGCTGCCAGAGTAGCTGTGTTTTCCGGTATCATCCATGTCTCTGTGAGAGCAAGGAAGTGGAGGGACATGAATCAGTCATACGCTGAGATAGCCTCAGCTTTCTGAACCCCTGGCGGTAGTTCCAGTCGTGGTCAGTTGAGCATGGTGGGTAGATTAGATTAGAATGGTTGCGAGCGGATGTGTAGCGTCTATGTGTACTCCTGATGGAAGAAGTAACAGGAATGGGGAGAAAGTACATAGAAGGAACTCCTAATATTGCTTTAAAGGTCAAAGCATAATTACTGTTACTCATTATGAGTAAATGCTATAGAAATAGAAAAGTCCTTCTCTTATTCAAACTCTGATTCATATGAAATTCTGATTATTTATGTGAAGAAATACACTACAATAGCTATATTCAAATGTATCAGAAGAAATGTTGATTCATTTTCACCCTGATTGTATGGCCCTGCTTTTGTATTATTATTATTATGATCCTCCTCCTCTGGGTTTTAAACCCATGTCACATGATATCAAGCATAATCAAAAGTCAAGACATTTCTAGAATTGGGATGACAGTACAGCACTTCAGATGGAAGGCAACATCATGCACGATTTTAATTTACACCAAGGACCAGGATATAGGGCAGAGTAGTCTCAGCCAGGACGTTTTCAGGAACTAGTCTAGTACCAACCAACTTGGTGGCACACCTGCATCAAGAGGGCCATCACCAGCCGGCCAATCTGACCCAGCCTAAACTGACCATTGGTGCAGTTCTGGTACTTTCTTCTAGAGAGGGGTAACAGTTTACTCTAGAGTACAATAATAATGCAAAACGATGGACAGTACAGAAGCGCTTATCGGACAAAGCATATTAGCATAGCGCTTCAGCAGGCTCCTTTGATCTCTTAAGTGAACATGCTGAATGCTTGTACGTGTCTCATATCCCACAACACCTAGTATTATACTGTATGTCTAGCCTTTCCACTCTAGACCCTAGACTGATCGGGAGTGCCAACCCTCTTAGCTACCACATGCAATTAATGGTAGCACTTACTCCTTTACGAGTTCAGCTATCCACTGTGTCCCTTTCAGGCAATCAAATAATAAACAAATCCTGGGAGAGATCATTAAAATACCTTCACAAGGAAGATGCAGCTCCTTACCTGACCCTATCAAGTGCAGCACATCAATTGTTGTGTCGTTTCCGTTCCCTTTTAGACCACCTGGGAGTTAGTGTTTCAGTTGATCCTGTGAGATAACTTATGTATGAAAATTGTGGGAGGTCCAGCTGATTTGATGTGTTCTCAGGTAATGTACTGTACTGTACCACTACTGGTAACACTGTGTATGAGGCACACATTGTACATATAGTACAGTATGTCGCATTATAACTCACTCGATGCATGTCTTTAACGCCTTAAATATATGTTTGTCAACAATAGTAAAAGCCACAATTCAGTTGTGTTCATATCTGCACATTACTATAAAGTGAAATTGTACATTTGCAAGCTTCCCAAAAACAATACTTAAAAAAAGAATTTAAAAAACACTACATCATCAACATTACAACGCAACTATTATTACCAGTGGAAAGGGGGAAGGCTAAAACACTTTGAATGGAATAGATAGGACTTTCCGTTCTACGGAGGAATTTATGGAACACATGAGCGAGCATGACACTCGCGCATGAGAGTTCATCTCGCATTTCCCCCGTTGATGTGACGCTATCTAATCCGAGCAGTTGTTATTATGTAATATTATCGATGGGTGTGCCATTTTTTATGGAGAGCAGTGAGCGGATAATTACAGTTTATTACAGTGAAGTGTACGTAATACACTGACACGTAACTCCTCCTACAGTCCCGGGTCGTTCCTGGTCTCTTGTGTATAGTGGAGAACGTATCCTATATGGAACTTTTCAAAAGCGTGCCGAGGCGAGCCGAGCCGAGCCGAACCGGTCTGGTCAATGGAAAAGCGCCATATGTCATACCTTGACATAGGTGGCGGTTAGGCAGTATAAGGTTTAGGGTTAGATATTAACTTTGAGTGTTTAATGTAAGGTTTAAAGTTAGACATTAAGTCTGAGTGTTTAATGTAAGGGTTAGGGTTATATATTAACTTTGAGTGTTTAGTGTAAGGTTTAGGGTTAGGCATTCATTTCAAGTGGTTAAGGTTAGGGTAAGTTGTAAGCTAACATTAGCATTAGCAACAAGAATTAGCAAACAAAAACACACTTTTGTCGAAGCTGACACGAACCCACAACATTCAGGTTGCAAGTCTTGGTATTGTAATACACCCTCTTCTGTGCTTTTATAAAGTCTTATAATGTGCTATGCGCACATTATAGTGTATGCTCTATGTATTGCTGTAAATATGAATACAGTGTCCTGTGTTGTGTGTACAGTGTCCAGCGTAGGTAATGGGACAGTGAAGCATTCTTTCTACTTTTGGCTCTACACTCCAAATGTTTGGATTTGAAATCAAACACTTACTGTGAGGTTAAGGTGAATGGGGAGCTATCTTCAAATGGCCATTCCCCTGATGAGACAAATGGCTGTAGTCTTTTACAAGGTCTCATGCTGGTTGGTTGGCTCTCCTTTCAAAGAGCTCCTAATTTAGATACTACTGTCTATAAAACAGAAGGAAAGCACAGATTCATTCTCTTTTTTTTTCCTCTTGGTGTCATGGGCAGAGCTCCAGGTTGTTGTTTGTACGTACATTAGATAGATGACGTGGTCTGTCCTTGTGTCCAATTGTAATGTGACAATTGGTTTGACAAGTGTTTCAAGTTAGGTGTGTTCCAGCACATAATTTGTAAGAGAGACAAGAGAGCTGTGACTGTATAGTATTGATTCTAGGTTTCTAGGCGTGTTTGCCTTTGGAGTCTGCTATTGGTGTCTATCAACATAAGGACCAAAGTGGTGTCAACGAAAGTCTTTATTAGGCTGAAGAAAAAGAAAAATCTGAAACACAAAAACAACAGTTTGGCACTTTATTACAGGAACACTCTCCAGGAGGTAAGCATGAATGTTTCAGAGACTACCATCCTTAGAATACGTCACAAGTCTAACTGCAAGGTGAACGCCACTGCAAGGTGAAAACCATTAGTTAGCTTCAAAAAGCTCACTTACAGTTAAAAAGTACCTGAAAAAAGCCTGCAGAGTTCTGGAAGAAGATCTTGTGCACAGATTATTATAATCATGTACCAGATGGATTGCAAGTGGAAAGATTGGAGAAAAAAGTATCTGCCCAAGCTTTGCAGCATACCACCACATCGGTGAAACATGGTGGAGGGCGTGGTATGGCTTGGGCATGCATAGCTGCCACTAAAACTGGATAACTTGTCTTAATTAATGATATAACTGCTGACGGCAGCAGCAGAATGTATTCTGAAGTGTACAGAAACACCTTGGGCCTCATTTTAGAAAGTACTAAAAATTTAAAGTAACGTAGAAAACCACGTCAACGTAGTGATTTATACAATTCCAACGTGAGTCGATTTGACTGTGGAAACGATCGTAGCTCTACGTCGTGTATTGACCTTGCGCACGCCCATTACCTACTGGTTATGCGGAGTTATTACAGGCATGTGAGCCGAACTGCCTACTGTAATTCGTGCAAGTGGCTCGAAATAAAATTAACGATGTTGTTATCAGCCGAGAAAATTTGTTTAATTCAAGATTTAAAGGGAACTGATGTTTATGATTGTATTTCAGTCTTTTTTTATATCCCTCCGGAGCTATATCTATCTCCCCTTCAACATGCCTAGTGCGTTCCACAACGGACCTTGCCCGGCCATGCGCTAAATTATACTGGAGTTTCTCCGGTGTCTGGGAGTTTGCAACGGGAGTTCGCAGCCATGTTTTGAATGTCACCTGATAAGAATAAGACCATTATATTATTACAGTATAAGCAGCACTCGAGTTGAGGGGGGATGGCATCCCCCCTGAAATAAAAACAGTCAAAATCGTCCCCCTTCTAAAACGGCCATCCCCTCTTTCCATACTTTGTCATTTTATCAATGAACGTGGTATTATATAGTATTATTATAGTATAGCTTGGTTGTTAAGTGCAGAGTCTGACAGGCATGTGAGCTCTGAACACCCATGTCTGATCAGGTCAATAGGTCACAGACTTCAGGTAGTTATCGCAGGCAAAACATTGTCAACCAAATGTTCTGAATGGTCAAACCAATATGTACACAAATACTATAACACAAAAACAGAGTATCTCTACTTTAACCTCATAGTAATTGTTTGATTATCCAAACTTTAGAAATGTATACAGCCAAAAGAAGAAAAAATGCTTCATTGTCCTATTACTTACACAGGGCTCTGCACTTAATGCTATAATACACATTATTCACAATCTCACTAAACTATTAAAGCTGAGGACTATTGAATTGGAACTGAACTGTGTAATAACACAGAATAATGTTTACCTTAGACTCTGAGGATTTCTTTCCTGGACAGGAAATTATCTCCATACAGTACCTCTCGAGAAGAACTGGGAGAAATCGAAGCATGACTGCAGTGTGCCTCCTGAGTGCTAAATAAGCATTTCCCAGGTAACGCTTGCATCCCTCACAGTGGCGTCTGCTGGTTCCTGGAGTAAAAGCCTCCCAGCTCTGCTTGATTAGGCAGTGTTCCACTCTTTAATGCCTTTTAATGGAGTTTTTACATGCCTGTTTTGCATGCATATCAGCCCTGCCAATGAGAAAACCACTGGTTTTAATGGCTCATCAGTCTCTGCCTGAGCCCCTCTTGACCCTGAGGAGGGAGTTGATGTTAAGACTAATGTGGTTAAATGATGCAAGAGGACTTGTCTTATTGGATTTCTTTCATCTGTCAATGGCGTGGTTTTGACTATTAAGCATACTTTTCGGCATTGAATATTTCAGCATTGCTCCCCTAATTTCAGATGCCTCTAGCACTGTCTCTAATTTGAATCCCCCTGGAATTAGGAGATCAATCTTTTAGAGCCAAAAGGAGGTATGTAGGCCTTCACACCACAAGTCCTGTTTTCAAAGAAAGTTCTCAGTTTCTCTCGTCAGGTTGTGTTAATTAGTACCTCCAGTCTTTCATACCCAGACAGAGCACGGAAGAGGATTGAGAAAGACGACAGTAAAAAGCCTTAATTACACATTTCAAAGTGGCAAATGTTTTATAAAAACAGGTTCGGGAACAAGCGTCACTGCACTCAATGGTAAAATTGCCAATCCATTATGCATTAGTCAGAGCTATTAAGTGGAGCAGAGAGAGCCACTGAACCAATCTTTATCTTAAGAGGATCTGAAGATGCGTGAAGATATTATGGAAATGTTCTGTGGTGGAAGAAAAACAGAGAAAAGGAATGTCACCTTCATGGTAACGGAAGTTCAAATATTAGTCTTTGTTTTACCCAAAGACAATTGAAGAGCTGTGCCTCTGGCTAAACCACAACTGTGCAGGGACACTGTCATGGAGGCTGAGGGACGCAGAGGTATGTAAGGCCCCCCCATCTCGGACCATACATTAGCCACCGCTGACTTAAGATGGCTTGGTTGTTAAGCGCAGAGTCTGACAGGCATGTGACTCTGCGCTCTGTCATTAATTCTCATTTATTCATCTGAATACACCCCCTTTGTTCGGTTAACGATGAAAAACGATCCACTTTCTCCAAGGAGTCTGGCTAATTTAGTTGATTTAATATTGATGTATTGTCACTGCAGCCCAAATTGCTCTCGCCTCTATAGAGAGACTCTTATCAGACGGTTTCTCTGCACTTCCAGTATGCCACATTGTTAGGGGAAACTCAAATGTAATATTTCCATATTGAATAGAGATTAATTAGACTAACAAAGTCATACATCTCACTAACACTCACTTTCTTGGGCTGCTAATAATGAAGTTGAGCCCTATTTGTTGCAATGGGACAGTTGCTATTTCTTCTTGTGTACATACCGCCGAACACAATTAGCAAACATGCAGACATTGTAACAACTATTATATAGGTGTCATCATTACAATGTAACTAACTACACGGGTATAGGGCATGATACATATGCCTCTTCTTTGAGTAAACCTGGAAATAACATTATGTACACCACCGCTGGACTGGCCATACAATCTTTCTGCCCGCTGGCAGATGGGCCGCGCTACTTTTGGGCCGGTCGGCCCGCCTTGGCCCCCCCCTATTTTTTTTTTTAAAAAATATAAAAAATAGCGTGGCCCAAAATAGCGCGGCATCAACTAGCGCTGAATCAAGCGGCGGCCCCCGTTTATACTAACACATGGGCTGGCCCAATCACACACCTGCTGTCCATCGGCCCCCTCCCCCACTCTGATCCCTCGGCCGACAACCCAAGTACAGTGTCATGTCCGTAGATAAGATAGTGAAAGGGGGTGCCCAGAAAACTAGGGAGAAAAAAAGTAAGAAGCTAGCAGAGGATGCCTCAAAATGTCAGAAACTGACAGATGTTCTCTGCATCGACTGTAGGGGCTAGGCCTACTACAGCTGCGGCTGCCACAGCAACATCTTTACCGCTAACTAACGTTAGCAGTAGCACTGATGTGCCGTTAGCAATTGAGGAGGAGACAGAGGACACAGCTAGAGAGGTAAGCAATGTTGTTACTTGGTTTTACAAAAGCAAAGTTATGTTAGTCGCTTGCATTGGCCAGATTAAGGGAGGAGCAGCAGAGAATGTCTTATGACTTATGCTAACCCGTACAGGCAGCATGATTGCATTGCGCTTCACCAGGACTTGGCTGGAATTCATGCACACACAGTGATCTCTCTCATGGTGTAACGTTAGTGCTGCTTGGCTGTGGACTCTATAGCTAACGTTAGATGGGGGTGTTCTGCATTTTGTGACTTTCTATTTTGTTGCTAGCTAGCAAGTTGAGGTATCACTGTCACTGACATAAATGCAATACCAACAATGGGTGTTAATAATACTTTTTATTTGAAAATACAATACACTAGCCTAGTTCAGAACTAATGAATGCTTTTTATTGCATGGAGAAATAAAACTCATGCAGTCTGCAACCCAATAATGTTGTCTTGCAACCTTCCATTTGAAATGACTGGGCTTCTGGTGTAACATAATGCAATCATGCAGCCTGTGTGTACATGTAAATGAGAACTTTGCTGATTTTGACAACCAGTTAGTTTACTTCTCTGTCCATGTCTTGTTGAACCAGGTTGAGCTGCTTCTGCCCTCCCCAGAAAAGCAGAGTGTCAGGGAAAGAGAGGAAAAGGAGAGAGAAAAAGATGAAACAGAGGAAACAGAGTGCCACGTTCAGGACTTCAATTACTTTGCCTGTCCTGAGCCTTCCATGCCAGATCACTTTTTAGATTACCACCCTCAGCAGAGAACCAAAAATACAGCGGCACAAAAGTATTTCACATGTGCAGATGGCACCAGTAGGAAGTGGCTCACATTATTGCGAAGAACAGCATACATTGTTTTGTTTTGTCTGTATGGCATTTGGCAATAGCACTGACCCCAGAACATTTATTACTGGAATGACAGGATGGAGACGTGCGCAACAGAATGTGGAGGAGCATGAAAAGAGTGCTACGCACCGAAAGTGTGCTGAAGCCTATTTTCTAAGAAGTAGAAAAGGAGATATCCAGAGCAAGTTTGCTGGCAGTCAGATGTCTGCTCATAGGCAGCAAGTAAGAAAGAAACGCCAGGTTTTGGAGTGTGTTGTGGATGTGGTGAAGGTGATAGGCAAGAGGGGCTTGAGCTACATAGTTTTTTTTTTACAAATGGTATATTCAACAGACTGCCAGCATGTTGATCGGCGGTGTCGGACCGATTGTGTTGGGCCGGTCTGAGCCACATGGCAGGGCCTAATTTTTGTCCCAGTCCAGCCCTGATGTACACTAACAATATCTGGTAATACTTTCTATGAGGCACACAACAATCCCAAAACAGGATTGAAGAAATCTGTGGTTTAAGTGGCTTAAACCATACCAAGCCATGCATTAATCTGAATTACACAGTTGAGAAAGGATGACGGACTGCTAACATGGATATATCAATACGCCAACCAGATGGCCTGTGAAAACTAAAAACGTGTTTTGCTTCGAGTCGTGCTACCCCTAGTTATGGAAAAACAATGTGTCAATATATGAAATCTAAAAGATAAATGTATCATGCCAACACTGTAAAAAACGGACAGTTAGAGGGAGCAATGTTACAATTTCTAGCAGAGAGTTGCAGTCAGTCTATACCAGGCGTGCTCATTACGTCGACCGCGAAGGTAGTGTGGGTAGATCACACGGCATTGAGAAAGAAAAAAAAAAGGGGGAAAAAAGTTTGCCTATCATCCTACCCTAAACGGAGATAGAACCTTATAATTCTAAGCTCACGATTTGCCACCGACTTGATTGACGTACAGGTAAGCCAGTCTGAGATCTCATCGTTTCTAACACACGGTTCACCACGCATGCGCACGTTCAACGCGCCAAATACAAAACACCTGCCAGCTAGCTATTTCTTTTTAGGCTACTATAGAAAGCGGATAAAATGAGTGGGGAAGCTGGACAAAGCAAGAAACCCAAAACTTACCACTTCCATTCAGAATGGGAGGAGGACTTTTTTTTTTTACAATGTCATTTTCCAAGTGTGTTTGTTTGATTTGTAAATGTGTAATGGCCATTTCAAAGAAGGGAAATGTGGAGCGGCACTTTCGGACAGTTCACAGAAAGTACGACACTGACTTCCCTCCAAAAAGCGAGCTAAGAAAGAAAAAGGTGAAGGAACTGAAATCACAGTTGTCCGGACAGCAGGCATTGTTCACAAAGGTGACTTCAAAAGCGACGGCAGCCACCGAGGCATCGTTCAGAGTGAGTCATGCCATCATTAAGCACAAGAAGTCCTTCCAAGATGGAGAGATGATAAAAGAGGCATTCATTGAAGCAGCTGACTCATTGTTTCGGGACTTTAAAAACAAACCAGAAATATTAGCTTCAATCAAAGCTCTCCAGCTATCAAGAGCTACAGGAAGAAATCAAACAGGCCCAAACCGATTTTCGTTTGTTTTTGCTGCTGCAGCTCTACAGCGCTAGAATCTTAAAAACTGCTATCTATACCAAACTCTATTGAGAAAGCATTTTTTGTAAATAAATAGCTTTCCTATCCTATATAACATCGGGACCTCGTTCCGCCGAATCCGACGCCGGGAGGCTGAGTCGGGATTACCACAGACAGAGAAAGAGACGCACGCAGATCGCACAGTCCGGGTTACCGAGAACACTGCATGGATACTTGGAGCTGGACATTTTTTGTTCGGGTTGTGGATTGTAAACTAATGTTTCATTGGTGTTTTGTTCTGTCTGCAAACTGAAAGGATATTAACGACTGATATACGGATTATAGCGTCTTTGTTGTTTGACATCGCAGAGAAAATGTCGGGCAGAACAATGACACGGCAAGTACTGTTGTTCATCTCGGTCCTCTCTCTCAGTTCAGTGCACGGGCAGGTCAGTTACTCCATTCCCGAGGAAATGGCGAAAGGCTCTTTAGTCGGTAACATAGCGCAGGATTTGGGTTTAGATCTCAAAAGACTGAAATCAGGCAAAGCTCGTATCTATACTGGAGACAGTACTGGAGACCCCACCCGGCGACGACCCCCCCTCCCCCACCACCCGGAGACTCTCTACCGAAACCGTGGAACAATGGACAACCCCCCCCATCCCCCAATCCTCACCCCCCTACCTGGTCTACACTCTGAGCAAACGCAATGTTATTATGTCGCCCCCCCCCCCTCCCCCCCGCCTAAATCTACTGGTGTTTTTGTACCCCCCCCCCCCCCCCCACCATGACCACACACTGTACATACTTGTTGTTTTGTCCCCCCGCCCGAACTACCCATTGTACATATTATATGTCTATCCCCCTGCCCGAACTACCCACTGTACATACTTTGTGTTTTGTCCCCCGCCCCCACCTGTGGTGTATGTCCCCACCTGTCCTACCCGCTGTACATACCTTATGTTTTGTTGTATTGTTCTTCCCATGTTGGATGTATGTTTATCTAGTAGATAGTACTAGTTATTTGTCTGTATTATCTTGTAGATAGTACTAGTTTTTTGTCTGTCTTACATGTAACGATTAATTGAGTATCACGGACCCCAATTGAAATAAGCCAGTGGCTTTCTTGGGTTTTTATCCTGTTAGTTGACCTTGTATGTAATTATGTACTTTCATGTACCTACTTCTGCAAATCTTCTAATAAAGTTTTCAATCAATCAATCAAAAAACAGTTACACGGCGCTGTGAAGCCATGGCCGAGGATTTGACACAGCAGCTTCAGAAGGACATCGCGGACTGCAAGTGATGTAGCTCAGTTGTGCATCTTTATTCGGATGGTGTTCACAGACATGACTGCAAAAGAGGAGATGTTGACATTATTGCCCATGAAAGAACACACGCGGGGAGAGGACATTTTTCAGGCTTTCAAACAATTCATCGAGAAGACCCAGCTCCCTGTGTGTCAATCACCACGGACGGTGCGCCCGCAATGGTTGGCCGCGCCAATGGATAGCTCTGCTGGTTGTGTGTAATGGCGCTTATTCATTGACCAGCACAGTCAGGAAGGGTAGCTAAAAGGGTGCACGTGTTAAATCTGTTGAAATATAGGTTATTGTGCTGTGTTGCTGTGTGCTCAGGACTATTGTACAGCTCTATTGGTTAATTTGGTTTCTTAGCCTGATTGTTTCTTGTGCTTTTCCCATGCAGGGAAGTGAATGGGCAGTCTGAGAGAGGGACATAGATCATCAATTAGCAACCTGCTACTTTCTACACCTGGACTGGAACTACAAACTAAAATAAAGACACAGAGTTAATGTTAATGTTAATGGACTACCAGTGTGAATATTTGTTATATAGTTTAATAAATCTTTTCGGAATGAGGCGGGCCCGTCATAAACACACCAGCCTGAACCAGGCAGGAGCCGGGGACGCCTCCCGTCTGGACCACACAGGAGAGGGCATCACTCAGCCCCGCGCCGCCTCACAACACACACACACACACACACACACACACACACACACACACACACACACACACAGACAAGCACACACACACAGACAGACAGACAGACAGACAGACACAAGCACACACACATGCACACACAGACAGACAGACACACACACACACACACACACAGACAGACAGACAGACAGACAGACACACAGACAGACAGACACACACACACACTCCGCCGCCCACGTCGATGGCACCTGGCTTGGCACTGGCCAGTCTGGTGTAAACCACTCAGAGCTCCTGAGTTAATGTTAATGTTAGTGGACTACCAGTGTGAATATTTGTTATATAGTTCAATAAATCTCTTCTTTGATTTTGAAACAGTGTAGCGTGGCCTTAATTTGTTATTATTACAGTACATTTTTGTGTTCGCAGCAATGGCAATATGTTTTATTTGGTTGGTAGATCTTGTTGAGCTGGTAATTTGAAAAGTAGCTCACAAGCCTAAAAAGTGTGAGCACCCCTGGTCTATACCAACCCTTTAAACGTGTGGGCATGTTGAAACGGCTTCCAAATGCATTCTTTAGATCAAAAGCTAGGTATCGCTAGTTTGAGAATTTTACAGAGGGACGTATTTATTTATTATTTTATTATTTGGGGATAATTGCATGGTTTTGATCATATTTAAAACATTATGGAAAGAAACTCTGGAGCACCTTAAATGACATAATGGGAAGAAAAATATACATAGACTTAAGGATAGGGTATGGACTAAATTCAAAAATAAACCAACAGGGGGAACACTTCTCAAAAACCTGTGCAGTAATACAATACTCTGGTGATATGGAACAACTCAGGTCAGGACTCACAGAAAGAGATTACTCTGCAAATGAATGCCCAGTGTGGGTATAAATACACGGTGCCAAACATCCACAGGTGAAACACATTAATCCATGATGATGATGGGGAACAGGGAATGAGGCAGCACTCCACAGATTTCATGTTAACAAAATATAGTTTTAGCTAGTGGGTTAGGAAATCAACTATGTGCAAGTAACTTTTCTAACAATTGTTCACTGTGTTAAGTTGACTGTGCCTTTAAACAGCTTGGAAAATTCCAGAAAATGATGTGGCATGTCTGGTGGAGTATGAATGAATGAAGTATGACCCATTCTTGTTGAAATCAGTTCTGATTCACCATGATGAGGTTAATCATGCCTCAGCACATATCTTGGCTGTTGATGTTGGCTATGAAAAAAAACTGTGGTAGTCATGAAAATGCTTCCAGATTATTATTTTTAAATGTTTTTTGTTTTGTATTTAGAAATTGTAACACCGCTACTACTGATCAACGGTGCATACTTGGCAGACCCCTCCTGTAAATCCCTGATCAATAATGAGTGTTGGATTAACCAATGGCCAGACATAATACAGCTTTCCTTTTAATGCAGGTATGTCACCAAACCACCCATCTATACCCATCTTTCATACAATAAAATAGAAACCATTAGACAAGGCATTAGCTCTTCTGTGTCAGGCATGAAAAACATGTCCCCATTAACAACCCCAAATAGGGTGGACATACCAAAAATGTCACAATTTAACACCATTGATTACAAGACCCTAGATAAAATCATGTCACGTCTTAAACCTTCCACCTGTGCCCTTGATGTCCTGCCAACAAGCTTTTTAAAAAACATATTGAGCTGCATGGCAGGCGAACTAATACAAATAATCAACACTTCCCTTTCATCAGGAATCTTCCCTGAAGCCCTGAAAACTGCAGTTATTAAGCCTCTACTAAAAAAGAACGGCCTAGACCCATTTGTAATAAACTACAGACCCATATCAAACCTTCGCTGTACAGGAGAAATAATTGAAATGGTTGCCCACAAACAACTTTATGACAATTATTTGACCCTAAATTATCTCTTCTATGACTTTCAATCAGGCTTTCACCCCCTACATAGTACTGAAACTGTCCTTATTAAGGTCCTTAATGACAGTTTTGGTACTACTAGATGCCTTTGACACTGTAGACCACGACATTCTAATAGATAGACTGAAAACCTGGATAGAACTTTCAGACACTTCCCTAAACTGGTTTAGATCCTACCTACAGGACAGAAGCTACTATGTCTCCATTGGCAACTTTGTATCTGATCAAACTCAAATGACATGTGGGGTTCCTCAAGGGTCAATCCTTGGCCCCCTTCTATTCAATCTCTACATGCTTCCATTGGGACACATCATAAAAAAGAACAAAATTGCCTACCACAACTATGCGGATGACACTCAAATCTACATAGCCCTCTCACCGAACGACTATAGTCCCATTGACAATCTCTGTAACTGCATTGAGAAAATAAATGCCTGGATGGAAAACTTCCTCCGACTAAACAAGGACAAAACAGAGATAATTGTATTCGGTGCACCTGACAAAAGATCGATTCTCTCTAGGAAAAGAAAATCTAGGTGAAATCTAAACTTCAACAGCCACACATTTGATAACTAAATCAGCCTACTATCATCTGAAAAACATAACAAAAATTAGAGATTTCATGTCCAGGACCTTGAAAAATGTATCCATGCATTTGTTTTGAGTAGACTTGATTATTGTAATGGTCTACTAACAGGTCTATCTAAATGAGCTGTTCGTAAATTGCAGCTCATCCAAAACATAAACACTTCTATCAATGTCTTTTATCCATTAACTCTTGTCTTATTAAATGTTTTATCTATTTACTTCTTATATTTGCTTTTATTCATTCAAATTCTTATTTTATTACTATGCTCCCCTTGCTGTATTTTTAAATAATGTGCACTTTGAATTTCCCCTGTTGTATGAAATGTGCTATACAAATAAACCTGCCTTGCCATGCCTTCATCCTTTCATATTGAAAGTGCCATTTGGAAAAAGAAAGCCAATACCAAAATCTACCAGTGTGAAATAAAGGTAATTATATGACTTAAGGGTTTCATTATGACATGCAGTAAACACTGTCATTGCAACATGGTATAAGCAGTATTCCTCTGTCATAAAAGCATTATGTTACCTGACATTAGTGGTCATTAATGGGCATGACACTTTTTGACACCTGAGGTGCATTCGTAAATATGCTCTGAGAGCGCTGGAGCGCACCCGGGGTGCTCTCTGGTCATTCAGACATTCTGAGCACTCAGAGCGTCCCCGTTCGAAAATGTTGAGCTCTGGGAGCACTCAGGGGCATTTGAACATTCCAATCTAAAAATGGCAGAGGAAGTAGGTGCAAAATGCAATGGTTGCGGCTTGATTGGTACTCTAGCCATTATTATTCAACACACATCTCTGTGTAACAAAGCAAATAAATAATATCCAGGGGATGTGGGGAGTAACAATTTAAAAGAACCGGGGGACAAGAAACAGAGACGGACAGGATATATATATATATATAATATAAATAAACATTTATTGTAAAAATTTGCTGAATAAACAAGTTTCAGACAAACGCTAAACTGAAAACGACTTTCTATTAAAAAAAAAAAAGAAAGCAAATATATGTTTACAATGTAAGGTAAATTAGATCCACAAAGTGAGTCACTTAAAGTAATGCAAAACACAATATTAACTGACACACTGAACTAAAAAGGGAGTTAAGATTACAGACACCGGTACACATTACGAAAGTGGTGTCGTAACTCACACAGCAGTAGCAACCAACACACAGTAACACACTATAGTAGAACACACAGTAACACACTATAGTAGAACACACAGTAACACACTATAGTAGAACACACAGTAACACACTATAGTAGAACACACAGTAACACACTATAGTAGAACACACAGTAACACACTATAGTAGAACACAGTAACACACTATAGTGGAACACAGTAACACACTATAGTAGAACACAGTGACACACTATAGTAGAACACAGTAACACACTATAGTAGAACACACAGTAACACACTATAGTAGAACACACAGTAACACACTATAGTAGAACACAGTAACACACAGTAGCAGACTGGCACCATCTGATAGTTTGCTCCCAGCCTTTATCCTCCACCCGATAGGAAGGGGGGAAGGGAAATCACCTGGGGAAAGACACAAGAAACAAACAAAAACACACACACAACCACAACCACACAAAAGGTAATAATCATGTATATACATGGTATGAATTAACGTTCATTTGAGTGAATTTTAAAAGATGAAAATTGCAACATTTTTGCTGTCAATAACATTGTCAACAACTGCTGCAAAAATGTTGGCCACCAGCGGAATGATGGCAATGTTATTGTTGTCCGCCATGTTTATAGTTGGTTTGTAAAAACGTTTAATTGACTGTTCGTAAATTAACTGATTTCAGAGCGCTCTATGATGATGAAACCAGAGGCCTCTGAAATCAGAACAGATTTTCAGAGTGAATTTACAAACGCACCCCTGGTAGGTGACAGTGCATTGTTGGGTCATGGTGTGTGTCATGTGTACAGTAAACATGTTGTCCCCCACAAATTGAAAAGTGAATGGAACGTGTAGTACATTTTTGATTCACGATCAGTTCTTACACCGACACTGTATATTTGAAGGCAGATCACAGATTTGAGGTAGAAGTTACTGGATGTGACATCTCATCCTGTTCCTTAGCTTGGGTTTCATGCCATTCATTCATTGTTTGCTGTTTTATTTTGATATACTCACCTCTTATTTCAGATATTTCAGTTCCCGCCCTTGTGTGTTTCCCACCTGTGTGATTGTCTACCCTGCCCTGATTAGTTTCACCATCATTATCCTTCCCTCTCCACTGTATTTAGTCTGTGTGTTCCCCTTTCTCTGTGCCAGTTCGTCTTTGTACCTTGTGTTAAGCGTTCCAGTGATTTTTCCTATTGTTCAGTATTCCTGGTTATTATAGTTTATATATATACTATATATATACATTATAGTTTACCTGACTTTGCCCTCTGTCTTCTCCTTGCCGGATTAGTCTGCCTATTTCCTGACTGACCACCTGTGTTTTTTTGAAAATAAAGACTTTTCTTTTCTGTCTTTGAGTCGTGCATTTGAGTCCTTTGCTTGTGTTACTCCAGTCGTTTCACTAGAGCTTGTAGTGCTTATTTGATTCATTTAGAGTACTTTTTAGAGTATTATTTGAAAACAGTCAATTGGCCAAAAGCTGAGGTCTGAGGTGCACTCTTCTCTTTGCACCCTAGTATGATGTGTTCAGCCCATTACTTTAGCTGCACCATCCATCACGAGATCGGCTTCACCTCAAAACACCTAACGATCTATGACAAGAGGCATCATCCACCCAAGTTTGGTAAAAATGTAAGCAGTGGTGTTGGAGATAAAGTGTGTGACATACGAATGGACAGACTTTTGTGACATACAAACAGACAGAGGCTGATCCATAGTCTGAATTAATTGCGGGGGACAGTAATGTTTCTTCTAATGCGCTATGAACAGATTATACATGTTTTTTTAGATTAGAGTATAAGTACCAGACAATGAAATGCAGTTTAGCATCTAACCAGAAGTGGAAATAGTGATATAAAACATGATATAAAAGCATGACAGTGATAGGATAGGTACAGTATGGCAAGTACAGTAGTTAGAGGTACATACAGTTATTAACATGTGGTATGTGCAGAGGTAGTGTTTGTAAACAGCAGTAGTGCAAAGGGTAAATGAGTGTTCACATTGACCAGGGGCGTGTGCAACCAGCAGTAGTGCAAAAGCTAAATTGGATTGACAGATTGATGTTAAAGTGTTACCGAATATTCATGAACCATGACTTTCTCAATGTTACTTTGCATTACTGACTTTAAATTAAACTGATTGTGACATATTCATTCATTCATTCATAACACATGTTCATTCATTCATTCATTCATAACACATTATGTTTGAGAGGACTAGACTAGTGCTTAAACACACATAAAACATACAGTCAAAACATCAGCTCTTAAGAGAGCAATTACTACGCCACCTGCCATCCAGGCAAGCCTCGCAGCCATAAACCATCATCATTAATACAGCACGCATTCTGCCCCATACCAATTATTGGAAACATAAGGGCAGCCCACCTCAGCACATCCTTATAATATTGACGAAATAGTGATTTATTTATTTAAAAAGATGCCTGGAACATAACAACCACCACAAATCCATAACATTAATAAATGTTTTCAGCGGATTATGAATATTTTGTCCCTTGCAGTTTGCTTTTGGGCCATACTGGATTTTGCCTCAAATCCAATATGGCTGTCATAATACCATGGTTTAATCATACATAAATAATTTACAAACAATGTTGATATAAATTCACTTTTCTGTGACTTCAGTATAGAGTAGATGTATGTTAAATGTATTTTGGACCCCATCATATATAACGGAATGCAACATTGACCTTGTAGAATCTTGAGGATGTGCTAAAGTATACCTCACAGATGCATACAGTACTTCTATCTATGTTAGAGAAAGCCCTTTAAGTGCGGCCCAGTACGTTTTTAGACTTTTTTAAATATAGTTTAATACTGTTCCAAGAAATGTGGTCAAGCAATCAAGAAAAACTAAGCATTGTTAGTGTTGGGTGACTTGGGTCAATGGATAATTTTACGAGTGGATGTAGGGTTAATATTAAATGTGAATTATGCATACTATTTTTGATGTGGAAAATATGCATTTCATCAGTTTCCAACTGCAAATGATTTCATGAACTGAGTTTACTTGAGTTCAAGTGGAATTCCTCTCAACCCCCATAGGGGTGGGTTCAGGCTGCAGGATTCGTCTATTTCAACAACTTCTCTTAGATGTAAGAACTTCAAATTCTATCCTGCAAGAGGGTCAAATGATTGACCAGTGGAGACTCCTCAGAGGAGGCAGGGGAGGACCATCCTACTCAGTGATTTCATAAGATAACATTTAACACTAGAACAGCCGTGCCTATTTTACCTACTATAAGAGCCGCATCAGGGGTCAAACCATAGTCTTTAGCATGGGAAGCTGCTACTTACACACAAAGACCACTAGTTTAAATTAGCCTGCCTCCTACACAGAAAAACTGCAAAATAGCTTTAGTACTAGCTTATCCTGATGTGATTTTGAAAATGTAAGGATACTGGGTGGTAGAACGCACATATCTAGGAAAAGTCATGAAAGGAAGGTCCTGAAATGTGATCGAGTGCAAAGACCCACGGCTGTTCTAGTGTTAAAAAGTCATCCCTTTTAGACAAAACTACTACTAAACATATTCATATGTCACCAAATACCTGATTAAACTGTTTTGCAATGAAGGTGTAGAGCAGTCTCAACAGCACTACGGTGAAGCCAGGGGACAGCTATGTTCAGTCCTCCTCTGGCTACACTGACTTCAACACAAACCTAGGAGGCTTAAGCCTTCCATAGACAGTAATTGTGACCACTTCAGAAGGACGTCCTCTTACCTGTCAGAGCTCTTGTAGTATAAACTAACATCTTCCCCATCCAATCACAGTTAGTACTGCTAGTGCACACATGTGTTGAGTCAGTTGAGTCAAAGGGAGAGAAAGACAAAAGTTGAACCAGTGAACGTGATTGGAAACATGGATTGGAATTGTAGATTTCCAATCCAGATTTGTTTGAGTTAGTTTCCTTACTATTATTTTATGGTGACAGCTTAAGACGTGCAGCGGCTATTTGTTATATGGTGTAAAGATTTAGCTTGGAGAGGTGGTCTATCCCTAACCCTCCGGTCACGCTGGTCACAGACAGCTGCTGTGCACTGAAGTCCGCAGACGAAAGGAGGAGGAGAGCGTTTGGATTTGAGAAGGAATTATACAATGAGCAAAGTGATGCTGTATGTGGCTGCTATGAAAGTCAAATGGTTAAAATGGTATATTGACACAAAAAAAGAGATAGTTATCACAATTGTGATTATGATTATAATACGAATCATACTAGTGGAGGGGGCCCAACGTTTTTTCATTAAGGTATGACATTGGAATGCATTTTTGTGATGAGTCAAACTAAGCAACATAGCCTATTGATCTATGGCCTGGCTACTTATAATGCCCAGGTAATTCAGCGTGTCAGCATTAGCCTATTGGCAATGTGAGTATTTGTAGTCTGGTAGTCATCTCGAATTGTAGGCATAGGCATATTTACTGCACATTAACCAGGTTGAGTACGCTGATGTTAGAAGCACTGTTTCTCTCTCATGACACTTGAGATTGCCAGTCTCCAGGTGTGTGTTATATTCTACAACAGGTAAAAAATGTATTTATTTATTTTTTCATTTGTTGGAAATACGCTTTTAGTTATGCAGTACATCATGTCTTCAAATGAATCCATAGCATTGACATACCTGTTGACACAAGTACAGTGAGATGCTAATTAAGGGTTTATGGAACTGAGGGACGCTGCCATGAGCCATATCAAGTGGATATTCACCTACACATCGTGGCTGAAGGTAGGTATGGCTTTTATATTGCAACATTAACGGTTCTCTCATGATCAATATGCTTTGGATCAAACACTTAATTATTTTCTCATCATGACCATTTGAGTCCATTTCGGTACTGGAGTTTCTTCCATTACCTCCTAGCTATACTTTTGTGATTAGGCTACCCATTAATGTTACTGTTTATCTATAGGTGCTTTAGTCTTGGTTAAAGAAAAGCTACCCATTAATGTTACTGCAGTTTATCTATAGGTGCTTTAGTCTTGGTTAAAGAAAAGCTACCCATTAATGTTACTGCAGTTTATCTATAGGTGCTTTAGTCTTGGTTAAAGAAAAGCTACCCATTAATGTTACTGCAGTTTATCTATAGGTGCTTTAGCCTTGGTTAAAGAAAAGCTACCCATTACTGTTACTGCAGTTTATCTATAGGTGCTTTAGCCTTGGTTAAAGAAAAGCGACTTCTATAGTGGGTAGGCCTATTGTTTTATCAGCTGAGTGATGTGCTGTGTCTCTATTGCCCTGTTGCCAGCATTGCTTGCTGGTTGAGGGCTGAGGGCTGAGGTGTGTACCTGTGTGCTTCTTGTCTTGGTAACCCAGTGTGCATGTGTAAGTGTTAACCCTAGGCTTATGATTCACACTTGTGCAGCGAACTCCCTGGGTTAACTGAAGTAACCATAGCAACACGTGACTATTCTGCCCATTTAAGTTGGCTAGCTAGCTAGGTTGCTAGTGCCATGTCAGGAGGGAAACCAACAAAATAAAGATAAAAGGAAACATATTATTCTGGGTGGAATGAAGGACAAGTAGACATAACATAGTTTTGGCACCGTGTTTGGGAGGGTTCTGTGGCTAACCCTGAAAGGTCGGTGCTAATTCTGCTCTTCTCCTGAGCAGGACCAGCTAAGCCCTGGGCTAAGGTCAGGGTTATCCACATGTTAAGGTGGTAGTGTGAAACATTTAACACAGTCTCTTATTTAAATTATGTAACTATACACCATAGTATGCGTTGTCAATTGTGTATCCTGGTTGACACACTTTGAGTTATGTTGCGGTTAGACAGTATTAGGCATTAACCTCAAGTGATTAACGTAAGTTGTAAGGGGAATGCATTAGCAAACATTAGCAACAATAATTAGCAAACATTGTTGACCATAGTGCGCTTCAAACCAGTGGCATGCAGGTTGCAAGGCAAGCTGTTTACTGAGTTAGCCTGGGGGTTGAGAGAGCTCTTAGCCTTAGGCTTAGCACAGTGTGAAAAGCCCTTAACCGAAGCATGACAGTTTGGCCTGAGGTATGCATACTTGTCATGCCTGTGGTGTGGCAGTAAGCAGAGCTGTTCTTGAACTCTAAGCTGGCATTATATGGTGTTTGGATGTACCTTGGCAACTGTCCCCAATCAGACCAGTCTGTAGTCATTGTTCAAATATTGTACAATTATGAATCATGTTCATATAAGGAGATGTCCCAGAGCACTCCTTCCCCAGTCCCGGTGTAGGTACCGAATTTGAACGGTTGTACGAATTTGAACGGGGTCCTATGTTTAACGTAAAGCCATCTAACGTAAACAGATGACGTAAACGGAAGCCATCTAAATAACTTTGTAATAAACAGAACAACATATATGTTGCAATATATGTTGTTGTTACCATATATATATATATATATATATATATATATATATATATATATATATATATATATATATATATATACGGTAATCAACGTTTATTATACCAATATTAATTCAACGAGCTTAACATTTAACGAGCTTAACACAGAAACAAAACGTCCACATTCCTGAGTGACAAACCATTATTTCAGTGCAATGGGGTCTCAAAAATCATCATTCAATAATGGTACAAAAGTTAACAGCTTTACGTTAGATGGCTTTACGTTAGATGGCTTCTGTTTACGTCATCTGTTTACATTAGGTGGCTTTACGTTAGCCAATCATAATGTGTAACGTCATTACAGACGTAATGGCAGGACCCCGTTCAATTCCGGCCAACCGTTCAAATTCGGTACCTACACCACAGTCGTGTGATTCGCTCAAATCAAAAGCAAATACTTCCAAGTTGGAGTTATTCCAGCCTTAATTGCGCTTATATGCACTGTGCACAATAGCAGAGGTCAAATCAATTGATGAAATCATTTGAAAGTCTTGAACACACAAAGGCACTCAGGAGGAAGTACAGTATTTATGGTCATTCAAGCGGCCATATTGGATTCACAGAAAAGAGGGGGGGGGAAAGTCTGTATTGGCATATAACTCTTTTGTCATACATTGTTTACAATTATAAATTATTCAAACGTAATTCAATGGTATTATGGCAGTCATATTCAATTTGGGTCCAATGTGAAAAAAAGCTCAGTTGCAAAATTTGAGGCTAGAGATGCATAATCCACTGAGAAAACTTAGAGAGGGCAAAATAGTCGTTTTTCAGTGGCAGGGCCCTATCTAACAAAAAACTATTCTCATCATTACCATCACAACAATCCTTGTCATTTGAAACCCACAACCTTAAGATTGCTAGCGCCATGTTCTACCAACTGAGAACACAGAAAACCTCTGTTATTCCACAATCGTCTTCTGCTGTGTATGACAGTTGCAGCGTGGCTGGGCATTGGGCAAGCTGCCTGGTAGCCGTCTTGCCACTGTGGCTGTAAGTGAACAAAGCCAGCAGGTGACCACCAGGACTGGGCCTGATGTAAATGCACCCTGCCCAGAAAACCAGTGATCCAATTGTCCGGTGTTACCACAGTGGGGGACTGGGGGGGTGGAGAGATGGGACCACTGAAATAGAAAATCTCATCTCTGGAGCCCCATGATCCCCAAGATCAGCTCGGCAACCCCTGGCTTTTCGATTTCTAACAAGTATGCGCACACACACACAGACACACACACACACACACACACACATGCACAAAGGGACACACACGTACGCAAGCACAGCAGTGTGTTGTAAGCACAATATCGACTTTGTGTAGTTTTCTTCCTTTCAAATTCATGTACCGGTATGTCAAACGAAAAGAAGGGGTTAGTTCTATGATCGAATGTAAAGCACATTAATACTTGGAACCCCATGTGATCTGACATCGAATGAATGACTTGTGTGATTGTTACAGTGAGGTACATTGTGAATCCTTTAAGCACTGAACCAGGAGGAGGTAGCAGGACTGTCACCAAGGGCTACTGCTTTACTGTAGCAGGACTGTCACCAAGGGCTACTGCATTAGTGGCAGGACTGGAGCAGCTAGAAGGGTCAAAGAGATGTGAAGGACGGGGGCCTTCATCTCTCACATGGCCGGTAGAAGCTGATGACTACACACTTTCTGCCTCAGCCCCTCAAACATCGCTGCCAATGATCAGCCCATGTATCAGTGGCAAATGAGCTCTAATGCATCCACAGTAATATTTTAAAAGGCCTGATAAGTCAGGCCTTTTAAATGTGGAGCTTATTCTCGACAAGCAGCCTTCCACCCACCCCCCCCTCCCCACACACACACACACACACACACACACACACACACACACACACACACACACACACACACACACACACACACACACACACAGTGCAGATGCTTCGGCATGTGACTTAATACAGTCAGAATAGAAGTGACACAGTGTTTCTCAGAATGAATGTGCTGACTAAGCCAGGGTAGGATTCCTGGACTGTTCCAGAATCCCCTCCAGCACATCTGCTAATGTAATTAAAGGATAAAGGGGGCTCCGAAGCGAACTCTCAGACTTCTCATGGCTCACGGCTCACTTCTCAACCTGCCTACTCCATTTTGTAGTGACTGTTTAGTTTGAGAGGGATAGACTGATATACATAAAACTGAATTATATATAACCGAATACTGAATACATAAAAGATAATACATCAAAGGAAGACAGTGAAAGACAAAGTATCGCAAATGTTCTCATTCTGTTGATTACAAAGAAACATTTTTGATAGTATACAGCGTCTTTGAGCCCCGGAAAAGCGCTATATAAATACATTGAATTATTATTATTATTATTATTATTATTATTATTATTATTATTATTATTATTATTATTATACAGTATGGAGTGGAAACCACTCATTCTTATGCTGTTGCTAGATAATTGGCTTGGGCGTGACATACTAGAGCATGACCTCTGACCTGCTGCGATTGGAAGACTCCATCCACATACATAACATTAACCAGTCCTCGGAGAGAGCAACAGCAAACGGATCAATTGAAACAATGAATATGTTTATGAAGCAGATAGGAGATTGGTTCTCAGCTTCCTCTTTACTCACCACAAGGAAATTAAAGAGAGAGACAAAGGGCTGGGAGCAGCACACTTGGAATCTGTTCAAATTATATTACGTGTTGGTGGCAAAAGATGCAGTTCTTTTGGCAGGGACGGTGGGTATAAAATCCTTTCGGGGGTCTAATCACCTGCATAGATGAGATGGATATTGATTTGTTTATATTAGCATTTTGAGCCGTGGAAGGTCATTGATTCTCGGGACGGGGGAAAGAGCCTATGAGGTCAGTTTCAATAAGCATATTGGAGTTTAGTTGCTTACTTATTCAGCGTTTATATCCTTTTCCGCACAATACTCACGTAGCTTTATCATGGCTTATATTATGCTCATGGACCTTTTTCTCTCAGGAGAGGATCGGGAGAAGAAGCTAGCATGGGATTCGAGAAGGCAGGCAAAAAAAAAACACTCAACATTGACTGAACAGAACAGACCTCATTACCAGACTCTGTTTGAGTAGGAATTCACAGTTAAAGTTTTTTTTTACTGAACGGTTGGAGCTCGATATACACTCATCCAAATGATGACTCATCACCCTAGGTTTACCAGAGGATTACTACTGAAATGTCAGATAAACACAGCGCATTTGTAAAACGTACTGTAGGCTGGTAAATCGCCTCTTCAGCATAACTCTCTTACTCGCTATTTGGGGCTGCAACTGATCAAATTGTCCTTTGAATAAATCATGAGAGACAAGACAAGAGAAAACAAGATGTGAGCAAACGAGGGAGGAGGATTCTCTCCTCGTTTCTATAGCTGAATGGTTCCAGACTAATTTCTCCTTATATCCTTCAGGGCCATCATCTCGAGTACTAGAAGCATAATATCAATTGGTCTCGTCGTTTCTCTTAACGGGGAGAGCAATAAAGCTTTCCCCACTGTTCCCGCGTCAGCAGAAAATCCAGGGGAGAAACTCATTATGAAGTATTTATATGGACGTCATTATTATTTCATCGCAGGCATTAATATCCTTCGTGATTTCCTGCCGCATCTGGCTTTTTCCCAGATAAAGCACCTGAAACGGCAGGAATAATAATCATGGACATTCTGCATGTAAGGAGCATTGTGTAATGCGTTGTGACAATTGTGACACGGTCCCCAACAGCTCTTAAGCGGTGGGGCCGGCTGCTGCCATATCGCCCTGCGGGGTGGGGAGCTCCGGGTGGAGTCCACAGAACAACAAGATGACAAGATAATGAGACGCACCAAAAATGAATGACAAATCAATTTGGGATTCCAGCGAGGTGGTGTGCCACTCCCCCCAACCCCCCATGCACACACACACACACACACACACACACACACACACACACACACACACACACACACACACACACACACACACACTCCTTTGAGGGTACCCACACACACACATTGACATACATACACTCACACACATCAAATGCCTCCACACACACACACACACACACCGGCGGTCCGTATCAAACAAGTCTGAGCCATGTTAATGAATGGGATTAGAGAGAGTAGAGGCTGCTGGGAAGGGTTCCGGAGAGCGGGGCCCCAGAGACAGACACACGTCAATTAAATATTCATTGAGTCAAAGCCCATTCTGTCTGGTGTACGCCACTGATAAAAATAGCAGTGATTTATATTATTTGCTTTGATGACTTGCACGCCGTCCTGTTCAGAAACCATTAAAAGTTCTCAAATCTTGATGATCTATGGGCCAACACTTTAATACAAATGTACCCTCTTGTACCCCCTCTCCGCCATTCAGTAAAAACCGACAGATCAGGGATTAATTAGCAATCACACAAGTCAAAAGGTTCAATCCATTACCACTCAGCCATTTACGAAACAATCTTGATTCGAGTGCTCATACAGAGGAAAACACACAGTCATTAACATTATCTGTCCACTAGCCATAGGTCCAAGAACCTAATTAGGTGTATTACTTAAGTGAGAATTCACCTTCTAATTAAATTATTTCCTACTCAACCTGGGTGAGCCTTCAACACACTCATCAGAATTTGACTCACTAACATTGGTCCGTTTTGAGGGTCGATAAGGAGCAGAAGCAGAGGTTTAAGCCCTGCCGCGCTTCGGCCCTCATGGGATTTTGTTGTTATTGATGTATAAATAAATGAATAGCTGATGTATGATAAATAAATAGTTTTTTTTTTTAATAGAACAATAACAGTTGCTAATGTTTTTTTGTTGCTAAATAATGTAAACATCATCCTGAAAAATCCCATCATCCTGATTACCCTATCATTGTTTAATATGCCATTACCTAGGAAATAAGATACGTCTCATGTGAAGTCTCAACTACAATATTGCCTATGGTGGAAGCCTGCTGTTGTTTTTCTTGTCAGTTTTGGGTTGAATGGCCATGTTGCGTAACAGATGAGCATCCCATCTGACACATGTTTGATAATCCAAACTCCACATTTGGGCAATTGCTTTGAAATTGCAGAGTAATGGAGTCGAGCAGTTTTTTCTGCGTTAAACAAGTTTAATAAGTTATTAGTAATTACAGTGTCACTACATATGTATAGGTCAAAATACCAATTCAAGATAAAGCCTGGGATCTCCTGACTCAGGTTTGGTGTATGCAGGGTGGTGGAGGGACACTATTCCTGAGACTGTGATGACAGATAGCTCTCACAGGCACCAGATGGTAAGTGCATGCGTGGCTTCACTGATAATCAGCTCAGCCGTTATACATGTCCACCAAATGTAATTCCACCACTGACCCGGGAACAGCCAAATCACTGGGATCTGTACAGTGTCAACACAGCCCCATCATCATTTACCTCAACAAGGGCATGTTGTTCTCTATGGCCACCATGACATACAGTGCTGCTTGACAGTATGTGAACCCCTTGTGCAATTATAGATTGTTTTAGTCATTACCAATCTTTATTTAATCAGTCTTTTTTTATCTGACATAGCAGGTATATATTTATCAATGACATATGTTGGTTTAGAGGAAATCATGCATGTAGTAGATTTTTTTTATAAAGAAATTAGTGAATCACCTCTCTCCTTTAACCCTGAGCTTCCAATAGGCCTAAGTAGGATAGGCTTCCATAACTGGACCAACCAAGGCTTTAGTAATTTGGGTTGTTTATTCAGGAATACAGACATTAAATCTTTTTCCGAGGTGAAGGAAGAATATGGTCTTTCTTCTACCAACTTTGTTCAGTACTTACAACTAAGACATTTTTTGTATTCCCTAACTCAGAAAGACAGTTTTAGATTTAAGATAGATGACAGAGAAAAATGTATTGTTAGTGCTCAACTAACGATTAAAATCACTTCAAAGATCTATAAGATTCTTAGCAGTAGAGTGCCTTCCTCCTTCCAACCTCTGAAAATGATTTGGGAAAAAGATTTGAACATAATTTTGGACCAGGAAACATGGATGCAGATATGTGCGAAAGTAAACTCATCCTCACTGTTCTTGAACATAAGTTTATTTTTAAAACATTTTTTACTCCAGTTCGTCTTAATAAGATGTCCCTGGAGTACTCTTCGTTATGTAATAAATGTAAGAAAAGTCTGGGGACATATCCTAACATATTATGTTTTGGTTCTGTTCCAAGATCAAACCCTTTTGGCAATCGATCCACGCTCTGGTTGAATCCATACTTAAGCTCAAATTTAGCAGATCTCCTCTTTTGTACCTTTTAGGGGTTGATGCAAATGTAAATATGAGTCCTGAACATGGGAAATAGTTTGACACTCTTAGACTTTTGGCAACAAAAGTGTATTTTAATTTTATGTAACACTGATGTCATTCCTACTGAACAGCTATGGTTCACCCAGATAATGTCTGTGTTGCCCTTGGAGAGACTTAAATATGACCTGCAGGATAAGGCGGATGTGTTTTCAGAAGTGTGGTCCCCCTTCTTTCCTTTAATGGAAGAGAATCCATGAGAAATTAGGCTACGTTATTTGCGACCCACTTTTTGTACTTTTTGTACTTTTTAAATATTTTTATTTTCATTTTTAGTTATTTTTTAGATATATGAATTCTTACATCTACGTGGTTGTTGATGTTGGTAATGCAAAAGAGATCTCGGAAGACATCAGGAAGAGGGTAGTGAGAGCATATCAGTCTGGGGTCCGTAGTCCTTGTATTTCAGGGTACCCATAAGTAATGGGACAATTGGCTTGACAGGTGTTTCTGGTAAGTCAGGTGTGTTCCGTCACATCATTTGTGCAGGGATAAGAGAGCTGTCAATGTCCAGTATTGATTCTAGGCTTTGCGTTTGTCTTTGGAGTCAGCTATTGGTATGTGTCAACATGAGGACCACAGCAATGTCATTGAAAATCAAGGAAGCCTTTATTAGCCTGAGAAACATAGCCAAAACCTTAGATTTGCCAAAATCAACAGTTTGGAACATCATTAAAAAGAAAAAGAAAGACAGCAGGCAGTTCATTTGGATATTTGATCAATCTGTCTCATCACTTTTGGGTAACCTGAAACAGGGTACTATGCATAGAAGTGTTGTGATTTCTGAATAGTAAAATCAATATACACATACAATCAAATAAAAGTGAGAATCTCTACGTTAACCTCATAGTCATTTGTTTGTTTGATTTAGAATATGTTGCAGAATGCTTCACTGTCCCATTAATAGGCAGGGCACTGTATGTGATAGAAAACTATTGTATATCACTAAACTGACACACAATAGCTTCATTTGCCTCATTGAATAATATTTTTGATTAATATGATTTTGAAAAATTATCTCTGTGTTCATGTTTTCTAAAGCATACTTCTCAAACATGCATAATGTTAGAAGGCCATTGTTTGGTCTGAAGCTAAAACCAGGAACAAGCTGTAGTAATTCTGTAAATCTCCTGGAATGCAAATGCACATTGGCTTTTGGAAAGCAGTAATTTATTTATTATCTATAATTTAATATTGGTGCACCACACTGGACAATAATGTCAGGAAACTGTGTATGCAGGTGCACTGTTTGTAGTGTTTTGTCCTGACGAAGTCCCATGTGGGTCAAAACGTTGCACATGTAATGAATTATTCACTTGTCAGAGCAGCAACCAGTGTGCAGATTTTATTAATGTCTATGTGCTGTTATCTTGAATCCAGCACCTGGACCACGTTTCCACGTTTCTTTGATATGTATTCATTAGATTAGAGCAACCCATCTCAAATCATGGAATATATTACGGTAGAACAACCTACCGGAAGACAGGTAATACATAGGAATAACCCATCTAAAGTGGTAGGATTGAGAAGGCAGACAACTGTTCCACCACATGGCTTAGCCTTAGACAGCTGCGTTCATGCTGATTGAGCTAAGAGGTAAATAGTAGACTAGTAGTAGAATCCGGGGAGCTTTGTGTGTCTGGGCAATAGCATTGAAGAGAACAAAACATTTGAATCGTTTGAATTATCACTCGAGAGCAGCAGGAGATCTGAAGATTAGAAGGAATGCTCTGAATATTTGCTCAGCAAATCGAGGAACATTAACTCAGTCACTCCTTTGTGCATTTGTTGAAGGACGACACTTAAACAAATACATGCTTTTGTATTTCACTTCTCTTTCGTCACTGTTTTAAAAGAATAGAGAGAGGAAACATAACCCACATACCATGTGGCATATGAGGCGTGCCTTTGAAGTTTAAGAATCTCTGTCTTGCTTCTTGCAAAATTAAGCCATTTTATTTGTCCTTATACTTCTAAGAGAATGAACAACCTGCTCACAGTTATTACCAGTTAAAGCCACAACAATGATGATAATTCAAACAAGGTTTCTTCTTTTTTCTAGCACTATGACTGCCGATGGCACTTGTTCTTATCGTGGGTTTTACTTACGATGACTGTTGTATAGTTGATTCTCTTGAGACAAATGTACTTATTGTAAGTGGCTTTGGATAAAAGTGTCTGGTAATGACTTAAGGTAAGGTAATTACTTAAGGTCTCTAAGGTTATTGAGTATGACCTGTAATGAATCCAAAAATAAATCCAGAGAGAAAAGGTCACCATTCTAGACATTTCAAAAACAATTAACTCATTTTGAGGTCCTTCAGAAAAACCCATTGTCCATTATCAGTCATTCCTCTTGACCTTCTATCAGAAAGGGGAGGGACGTCAGTAGAAGGGAGGGGGGCAGTAAGATGCCCTTAGATGCCCTTTGTCTAGCCTTGTGGAAAATTACATTTCTTTTGAGAACTCAATCTGGGTAAAAAAAAGAAGAAAAGAAATGGAGAGATGGAGGTTGAAAAGAAAACTAATTTGCGCCTCTTAACCATCTCTGGTCGTCTTATTGTCAGGGTAGAGCAGTGGTGTAGTCTAGTTTTTTCTAGCGGGTATACTGTGATTTTTCCCTCTCAGCCTCATATCGTTCATTTTGGAACGCCATAAAAATAAATCTGCGCTCCCTGTCTAACGTTATATATCTAACATTACATGTTATAAGGCTGATCTGTGCATGATAGTACTGCATTTTGACATATGTCATGTCGCATTCCCCCCCTTTGATGGTATATGACGCTATAGTCAGTCCCAATGGTCCAAAAGTCAAGTGCTTCGTAACACAGACGGGGTGAATTTTATGAATGAAAGTGTGAAAGTTCTGTCACAAAACGCTGTTACGTATCCTCGCGCATGTTTAAGTGGGTATACGGAAATCCTTGGCCTTTCCTAGTGGGTATACGGCGTAGTCCTGCGTATCACGTAGACTACACCACTGGGGTAGAGAGCCAATTCCAGTCACTGACCTTTTCTAGTGGAGATGGATTTGGACAGGCAAACGTGTGTGCCTATGTTATTCTAAGATAGAAGAATGAAATTGATTGCATGTTTTACAGTTGCTCTGGGATACATTAAGAATTAATGTTGAGAAGTCTTGCTTGCATCCCCTCAATAATGTAACCCTAATTGCAATCTTTTGGTGTTTTGCGTAGGCTATATGCATGCATGCATGTGTATAGCGAACCCTGGGGTATGGGCCGGACGCACCAGCGCCATCCATTTTCAGGGCTAGTTGATTCGGCAGGTGAGATGTTACACACTTCTTAGCGGATTCTGACTTCCATGGCCACCGTCCTGCTGTCTATATCGACCAACACCTTTTCTGGGGTCGGATGAGCGTCGGCATCGGACACTCAGTAGAGTAACAACCAGGCCCTGCAGGGTGGGGGAGACCTGGAGCTGGAACTTTGGAACTTGGAACTTTTTACTTATTGAGCCTGCACTGTTTTATGTATTTTATTGAATGTTTTCTGTCTGCCCTAACTAAGCTGTTTGACAACAAAATGTCCCCATTGGGGACAATAAAGGTTTTCAATCAATCAATCAAAGTAACGCCCCCAGTGGGTCTGGAACCCTGATCTCCCACTTCCCAACGGGCTGCGCTAACGGCAAGCCAAAGGAGTTAACTCCGTTGGCGGAGCAGCTAACCATCCGTACCCAGGGACGTTACACCATTCCCTTCTCCTTCGGAAGACCGTACCCTCACACTGGGTGTTACACTACCCCTCTGTTCGGGAGAGCGTGCTCCCCACGCCCTCATATGGGCACGCCTCTCTGATGGCACCATTTCGGTTGCCATCTCACTTTCCATCTGTGCCTCAGTCCGAGCCCCACGTTGGGCACCAATGTAGCGAACCCCCCGGGGTAGAATAACTTCAAACCCAGATCTCCCACTTCCCTGGCCTCAACTCCTCTGGCATTGTGGTTAGTGTGGCCGGTTGGGAAGCAGGAGATCGGGGTTTGAGACCTGCTGGGGGCAAGTTACCCCGTATACACCTGTCACAGAGCATGTATTTCAATGCAATTTTGGGGCTTATCACGTTGGTTGTGACCAACCAATCGATTTTTTATGTCTTTCAAAAGCTTCCGAAATGGACGATCTTCCTTGATTTCTTTTTCTTCACATGCCTCTAGTATTATTCTGTCATGTCCAGTATCTATATGTTGTTCCTCATAGAGAGTGCTCCAGATTATTGTGTAGTATGAGTGCAGCCTCTGGGCTGAAGGAGTGTTCAATGACCTGTGAGCCACCTCCACGCAGAAGCCACTTGACACCTTTCCAGAGTCCCACATCACTGCAAAAAGCAGGAGTTATTGAAAATCACAGCGATCAATGCTCTTGTATGTAGGGTTCCCCTCTGTTTGTCTCATTATGTTCTCTTCTACCCTCAAGCTGTTCTCTTAAATTGTATTTCCTCTCTTTTGATTATTAGTTTTCAGTCCATTCAGCTTGCTTTGTGTTGCATTGTGAATGGGACATATGAATTCAGTTCACCGCTCTCTGTGCACCTTGTTACAGCGGTGCTATGTGAAGTCTCCTCTGGGCTTGATTATTGCTCTGACATCCTCTTGATTTATTGGAGTCTTTGTTCTTGGGTGTTTCACACCACTGTCTTTCAATTGACATTATGAAGCAAGTTTATTTTCTGGAGGAGGATATTTTCTCTGATCTTGTAGTTCAACTGACTGGGAAGAGACAACAGTTCTTCATGTGGTGCCAACTGACAAAAGGCAACAGAAAATGTAAACTGTAAGAAAAAATGCTTTAATAGGTTTTGCATTTTGGTTTCAGGTTGTATTTTTTTTGTCTAAACCTTTAAAATAGTGACTGATTGCAGAAACGTTCACAACATTTAAAGCAGCTGCTATTTGCTTTGTGTACTGTGTGTGTGGTTCTCTTCTCCATTCTGTTATCTTAACGCTCCCTCTGCAAAGACGTGATTAAAATCGACTGGGTGGCACAGGCTGTTCAAACGTGTCAGGCAGATCCCACTACCACAGCACAACTACAGTTGGCCCTTTTGTTCATGCTGCACCAGGGTAAGTGTGCTCGGGAAATGTGCTGTGTGATTTGAAAAATGTTGCATCTCTAGTGATATTGTTGAGTTAAGTTCCTTTTGAGAAAAGCGCCAGTTCTGCAGTGTCTCATGGGGCCTCCGTAGCAGAGAGAGCAAGATGTCTGCAGAGATGTAATAAGACATTGGCACACAGTATAATATCAAGAATATTTCCACGGTTCCATTTTATTATTTGATTGTATCTATTTGCTCACTAATGAGGTTGCAGGGACATGAGATCAGAATTCAGACATATCTAACATTTTCCTTTTTGCCAACTAAATGTATGCATCGTAGTTGAGTTTCACCATCTTTCCATTGCTTTGCTGAATCCTGAGTTTTGTAATTGCAAATTTTAGCAAAATGCAATGTATTTGTCAGTTATCATGGGGTAGTGGTGGTCTAGTGGATAGTGAGTTGGACTTGGGATCGGAAGGTTGTGAGTTCAAATCCCGCCTGAAGCCACACCAGTTACTCCAGGGGGAATGTCCCTGTAATTCATAATTGTAAGTCGCTTTGGATAAAAGCGTCTGCTAAATGGCAAAATTAATTAATTAAATTAATCATGCTGATAGAATAACATAATAAAGGATTAAGAGTAAGAAGAAATAAGAAAGCAAATGGTAAGTGGTCGATGTGGAGAAGGGTTCCATAGTAATCCAATGTTGAAAAATATAACAACAAATAGGGCAAGCAAGCTAGGCTAAAGAAGGATTCATTGTAACATTGTTAAATTATACATTCTGACTAACTTTAACCCTCAGGAATTTCATTTCAGATAACATATTTTTCAACCACTCATAGTACAGTATACACACTAACACACTTTTAATTCCATTGTGAAAATAATTCAGTGTGAGTTGTTGGTACTACGGACTGACTGATGAAGCTTGTCCTCACCACTCACTCCATTCCGCCTTCACTCCCTCTCTAAATAATTTTCTTTTACTTTTATGTTGTGTTGGTCTTTCTAAAAAAAAAAAAGGCCTCTCTTCATCTTCAGTTGTTTTGCAGCCTTCTTCTGGGCTTTGTTCTTTTCCCAGTCCAGCCAGCGGTCCTCATCACTCCCCATCACTTCTCCTCTGACCACAGCAGCTTCTGTATTCTTCTGTTGTTGCGGAGCTCCAGTGATGTAAATCCCCCTCTTAAGAACATCCCTGTCACCTTTATGCTCTTTGTTGTAGTGGGTGCACTCCATGTTTTGCTGGTTTCACTCTTTTACCTTGTTGTCCAAGATCTCCAGAGACCCATCCCACCCTGGGTACGAACACTTTGCTCGGCTGCCCTCGAACAGGCGGTTCAGGACCATGTTCGCAAGGACAAACAGACTGAAGCTCAGCTTCTACCCCAGGGCCATTCAGGCCCTGAACACAGCAAAGACCTAGGTTCTGGGCCCTGGACAGTCTGGACGGATTGATGGCAGCTGCTGGATTGAAATCAGGTGTAGTGCTGAGGCACAAATGTGTACATTTCAAGCCTGCAAACTGCGACACTTTAAATGAATGTGCAATAACACTATGTGCAATATGACAACCCTAGGGTACATAAGGTTCAGAGAATAGGAAATGTTAGAATAGGTATAGCATAGCATAGAGTACAGCACAGTGTTTTATTTGTATAGTATAGTATAGTGGATAGTGTACATAGCCTTTATTTATGTAAACCAGCTCCTTTCCCTTCTTGTTTTTTTAGTTTTTTTTTTCCTAGCACCAGGGGAGCCCCCCCCCTCCCAAATGTCGTTGTTTGGTACCTGTACTATATTAATGACAATAAAGACCATTCATTCATTCATTCATTCATTCATTCATTCATTGTTTAGTCTTTTTGGAGTGTTCCTTCCTCTTGTTTGGAGGTTGCGATAATCTCCTCGTTGTCACTGCTGAGGTTAGAACACTCGCTGCCTCCCAGCTCCTCTTCGTTCCCTCCTCTCTCACCTCCTCTCTCACCTCCTTTATCTTCCACCAAGAAGTTGTTGGGATTCCTCCCAAGCTGTTGATTTTTACAAAGCCCTCCTAAACCTTAATTTTGCAGTCATATTAGCTGTCGTTATCAGTTACGTGATTGTGTTCTACCTCAACCCGCAATTTCACCTGACAATTTTCACCTCGGCACAAAAAGTGTCAACGGCTTTATAATAAATGCAAACGAACAGAAAATAATGTGAAGAAAAATGTTGAATGAATAGATACGTAAATACATGTCAAAACTTGACACGGTTCTTTTGGATCCTGAATGCAACACCACCACACACAACTCAGGAATAGCGGTTTATTTATTAACCTACACATTCATTCATTCTTGCACACATAAAACCCAGAAAGAAAAACATGGATGTCCTGCCCCAAGCTACCTACTACAACTAGTTTGTAGAGGCCCATACACTGTCCGAACACAGCATCGTCCATATCATCTGTTTGCGTACTGCCTGACGACTGCCTGACGACGCACTACGAGCTCCCAGCATGCAGTTTGCTCCTCCACAGTGCCAGGAGAGACAGAAGAGACAGCATGGGTCAGGAAGGTTCATTCTCAAGTCTTCTCGCTCTGTAATTGCGCGTGCATTGCAATCAGCAATCAGCCTGCTAATTAACCATAAAACAAACAAGTGGAGAGAAAATAAAAAGGAACAGCAGAACATGCAGTATTATAGGCTGGCATCAGTGTTTTGGTGTGGGGCCTGACACAGTTGTTAGAAGGCTATCTGTGCCCTTATCCCCCTGTGTCCTCTTAAATGGTAGCCTATTAGGGAGACAATTCCAGGCCAGAACTGCATAAAACAAACCATACCTTGCTATTCAGCCTTGTTTGGTGCAGAGTGAGTTTTTCTCTCTTTTTTTGAGAAAAAAAAAGAAACAGCTTTGTACTTGGGAGAAAACAACATTCTAGTTACTTGGTGGCATGATGGTGGTCTATTTTTAATTTTGGAATTCTAACAATGCTAAAATGCACAGGCAGGATAGCAGAGAGTTCTTTGTTTTTTTTTTTGTTTTATTGGTGGAGAACAAATACAAATGGTCATTTACAAAGTAATTTACAAGTTTACAAAGTAATTTAAAGTAGAGTAGAGATAATACAGATAGTAGCAAAGACAAACCGCAGAAACAGAAAAGGTAAGATGAAACATACTGTAGCAAGTTCGTGCACAGAGGGAGCCGGACAACAGTACTGACGGGTATAATAACGGGCGGAGCCCAGTTTATTTTTAAACACAGGGTTCGGACTGTCTTTACACTGAGCCTTGCTCAGGGGATCTCTGTCGGCGCACTACTCCTCACGCCTGACCCTTTCGGTCACGGCTGGCTGTGTAGTGCTCTTCCGCTGCTCACTCTCCCAGACTCACTCTCTTTGTCGCTCTCGCCCGTTCTCATTCGCCTCTGCTTTCACTCTCTCTCTCCTCCACCTACTGATCTCCCGGGGAAAACAAACACACACATTAAGAGAGCGCCTGATGGGGACTCAATTGGCATCAGCCGGTGCCAATTACGCCCCCATCCCCTTCACCAACCGTCCTGCGGCTCCCCCTGCAGGTCGAATGCGCCATGCTCCCCACACACCCCTCCGCCAGACCAAGGCCGCCAGCCTACTCCCCCCTCCCCCCGCACAGGAGAGGAAGTCGGCCACAACCATCTGCGCCCCCGGCCTATGCACCACTGTAAATTTAAGGGTGTGTGAACCTCACGTTGGAGTCCTTCACACGGTGGAGCCACTGGAGGGGAGCATGGTCGATGCCCCAGCAGGTAGTACCGGAGGGCGCCGACTGGGCGGTCGGCCCCCTCCATCTGTCTCCACTGGACCGGGTCTGAGGCCGGTCAAGGGGCTGGCAAGCTCCGAGAACCCCGGCACAAACTGCCGGGAGTAGCCCGCCAGCCCCAAGAACCGCCTCACGTCCTTCCCTGTTTTGGGACGCGGGGCGGCCGCTATCGGTACGGTCTTTTCTACCTGCGGTCGCACCTCCCCCCGCCCCAAGTGGTACCTGTTACGTCCACATGTGTCCTTGTTGTGTTTCCTTCCCTTCTGTGTTCTCCTCTGTCATTCTACATCCAGGTGTCTTCAATTGGCCAATCTGTTCCCTCATTCATCATTCCATTCCCGTCCAATCAGAGGGCTGCCCATCCTCCAATCAGAGGGCTGCCCGTCTGTTTAAATGTTCCTCATTGTGTCTCATTGTTAGTCGACTGTTTGTTTGTGTTTTGTTTGTTAGTTTGTCGACTCTTAGTTTCTTAGGTTATTTGTGTTATTCAGTACGTACCTTTCCATTTTCGATTTAGTAGTTTGTTTAGATAATGATTACGTTTGGTTTGTTCCTATATTTGATTTACTATTGAGTACAGTTTATTTTCTATTTGTATTGTCACACACTAGCCATAGGAAACAGGCGCAGGTGAGATACCCTTGGGTCTCACTTTATTCATTTTGGTTTCTTTGGGTTGACACCATTCATAGTCTACCTGTTGTCCTATGGCTTGTGTTTTTGTACCTCACCACTATTTTCTTATTAAATCATTGCACTTTAGTTCTTTCGTGTTGTGCCTTTTATTAGTTTTCCCTCCCACACAAGTGGCAACATACACCCTTTATGTTATGGCCCCCCCTACACCCCCTAGACGTAGAGCCAGAAGATCTGGGAGTTCGTAACAGTACCCCAGAAAGCAAATCTCCCCCCGCCCTATAACGCACTTCGCCGGGTTGGCCGTGAGCCCTGCCCGCCCCAGAGAGTGTAACATGGCCGCCACCAGCTGCATATGCTGCGGCCACGGGTATCGCTGTAGATAACGATGTCGTCGAGGTAGGCCGCTGCATATGCAGTGTGCGGCCGCAGGATACGATCCATGAGCCGCTGGAACGTAGCCGGGGCCCCGAACAATCCGAACGGCAGCGCGGTGAACTGGTATAAACCGCGGGGTGGAGAACGTTGTTTTCTCGCGGGACACCGGCGACAGCGGAATCTGCCAGTATCCCTTCGTACAGCCCAGGGTAGTAAAGAATTTAGCCGTGCCAAGCCGGTCCAGGAGCTCGTCGACCCGGGGCATCGGATAGGCATCGAATTTAGACACCGCGTTCACCCGTCGGTAGTCCACACAGAACCGTACAGTCCCATCCCGCTTGGTCTCAAGCATGATGGGGCTGCACCAGTCGCTGTGGGACTCTTCTACCATGCCCAGCTCCAGCATTGCCTCTAATTCCTGGCTCCCGGCCTGTACGGCCGTGTACGCACCGTAACGCCCGGTTGCGTATCTATGTGGTGTTCTATCAGCGTGGTGCAACCAGGTAGTGTAGTGACTACATTATGGGTTCATGTTCTCCTCTTACTGTTGGTTGTGTAGTGGGAGGGAACCAGTTCTGGCACTAGGGGCAGAGGGGAGGATTATTAACGTTGCAACTTCCTGTTGAGACACACAGTTTTGGTGATCTATTTTCTGGTCCTGTACTGAGAGTACAAGTTGTTATTTTGATTAAACAGTTATCATTACGTTGCCTACGTCTTTCCTTTTTCCTCCGGCACTACACTGGTGACCCCGACGTGGATTTTTGTTAACGTAATTGTGTACAAAAACCAGCGAACGAACATTACAATCCTGCAAAATGTCCGGGCGAGGAAGACGTTCAAACCAGCGGCAGCCATCACCATCCCCTGTCAGGGTAACGCGTGGTGCGCACACTCCCACTCTCAAGCTACCAGAGTTCTGGGATTCAACGCCTGCTGCATGGTTTGCTATTGTAGAGGCACATTTCAACAAAAGTGACATCGATGACGACGACGACCGGTACAACCATGCTGTGGCAATGTTGGGCAGCTCCACCGCAGCTCGAGTGGTAGGTTTTTTGTCTGCTCCCCCGACGACGAACAAATATGAGCGCCTCAAGGCCCTGCTTCTAGAGACATTTGAACTGTCCACTGCGGAGAGGGTGCGTCGCCTATTTGCCATGTCGGACTTGGGTGACGAGAGGCCTTCGGCGCGCATGGAGAGGATGCTAAACCTGCTCGGTACAGAAGACCCCATGATCCTCTTCACAGAGCTGTTCATGCGCACATTGCCAGCTCAAGTTAGGATGGCGCTGGCCAACACCGCCATCATGGAGCCCCGCGCCCTGGCCAGGGAGGCGGACCGGTTCGTCTTGGCCATGCCTCAACGGTCCCCCGACCTGCTCGCTCCCGCGGCCGCCCCGCCACCCGACCGTCGCAGGAGAGCGAAGGATGACGCCAGACCTTCTGGCCAGCAGGGTAACGCTGCGGGCCATTGTTTCTACCACGCCACTTTTGGCGCCAAGGCCAAACGGTGCCGCTCACCCTGCACCTTCGGACCGACGGGAAACGGCGGGGCCGGCACTCAGTAGTGGCCATGAGCGCTGGCGTCACCAACAGGCTGCTCTTCATACAAGACACCGCCTCTGGTCGCAGTTTCCTTTGTGACACAGGTGCCCAGTGGAGCATCATTCCGGCAGAGAGATCGGATGTGGCGAAGGAGGAGCGTGGTCCGCAGTTGGCAGGCGCGGACGGCACACCTATCTGCTCTTATGGCACTAGGGCGGTGGACGTGTGCTTCGGAGGGCAATGCTTTTCGTGGGATTTTGTCATAGCGGCTGTCACATTTCCCCTCCTTGGTGCGGATTTTCTGTGCGCCCACAACCTGTTGGTGGACGTGGGGAACAGGCGCCTGGTCAACTCACAGACTTTCGCTTCCTTCGCCTGTACGCAGGGGGAGGCGGTCTACAGCGGGTGGTCCAATACGCTCGCCGAAAGTGACCAGTACCTTCGGCTGCTCGCCGAATTCCCCGACCTTACCAAGCCCACCTTCTCCGCGCCCACGGTGAAACACGGAGTGGAGCACCACATCGAGACCGAGGGGCCTCCCCTCCACGCCAGGGCCAGGCGCCTCAACCCGGAGAAGCTGGCCATCGCCAGGGCGGAGTTTGCGCATATGGAGCAGGTGGGCATCGTTCGGCGCTCGAGCAGCCCCTGGGCGTCTCCCCTGCACATCGTCCCTAAGTCAGACGGCGGGTGGCGCCCATGTGGGGACTACCGCCGCCTCAACGACGCGTCCAAGCCTGACCGCTACCCGGTCCCACATGTCCAGGACTTTTCAGCGAACCTGGCAGGCAAACGCTTCTTCTCCAAAGTGGACCTGGTACGGGGGTACCATCAGGTGCCGGTGCACCCCGAGGACGTCCCTAAGACGGCCGTAATCACGCCATTTGGACTCTTCGAGTTTCTGCGGATGCCGTTCGGCCTGAAGAACGCGGCGCAGACCTTCCAACGCCTCATGCACTCGGTGCTCCGGGACCTACCATTCCTCTTCGTCTACTTGGATGACATCCTCGTCGCAAGCACCACGGAGGAGGAGCACCTGTCCCACCTCCGGGCCCTTTTCACACGGCTCAGCCAACATGGGCTGATTGTCAATCCGGCGAAGTGTGAGTTCGGACGGAACACCATCGACTTTCTCGGGCACCGGGTCTCCGCAGAGGGGGTGACCCCCCTCCCCTCGAAGGTGGAAGCTGTCGCTGCTTTCCCGCGCCCCAGCACAATCAGCGAGCTCAAGGGGTTCATCGGGATGGTAACCTTCTACTATCGCTTCCTCCACCACATCGCTCACATCCTGCGGCCTCTGTACGATGCCCAGAAGGGCAAGACTCTGAAGCAGCCGGTGGACTGGACGGCGGAGCGTGTCAAAGCCTTTCAGGACACCAAGGCGGCCCTGGCCCGCGCTGCCATGTTGGCCCACCCCTCGCCCTCGGCACCCACTGCTCTCACCACGGACGCCTCTGACTTTGCTGTGGGAGCGGTGTACGAACAGTGGGTTGGGGACGCCTGGCAGCCTCTTGCATTCTTCAGCCGCCAGCTGTCTCCCAGAGAGCAAAGGTACAGCACATTCGACAGGGAGCTCCTCGGGCTGTGGCTTGCTGTCAGACACTTCCGTTTTTTACTGGAGGGCCGCGAGTTTACGGCCTACGTGGACCACAAGCCACTCACGCACGCCATGTCCAAGGTGGCGGAGCCGTGGTCCGACCGCCAACAGCGCCAGCTCGCCTACATATCCGAGTTCACCACAGACATCCAGCACGTTGCTGGGAAGTCCAACCAGGTCGCGGATTGTCTCTCCAGGGCGGTGGTTGGTGCGGTCCAACTGGGTTTGGACTACGCGCGCATGGCTGCAGACCAGGCCGCCGACCCCGCCGTCCAGGCTCTCAAGTTGTCGGACACAGGACTGCGCCTAGAAGAGGTGGTTTTCGGTGACGCAGGGGCCACGCTCCTGTGCGACGTCTCCATGGGTCAGCCACGACCGGTGGTCCCCGCCAACTGGAGGCGCCCCGCCTTCGAGGCGATACACGGCTTGTCTCACCCTGGTAGGAAACCGTCCTCACGGCTGGTGTCAGAGAAATTCGTCTGGCATGGGCTCAAGAGGGATGTGAGGGCCTGGGTAGACACGTGCATCGCCTGCCAGCGCGCCAAGGTGCATCGACACGTCAAGGCCCCCCTGGAGCAGTTCTCTGTGCCTGAGCGGAGGTTCGATCATGTAAACGTGGACCTGGTAGGGCCGCTGCCCCCCTCGCACGGATACACCTATCTCTTTACCATGGTGGACAGGACGACTCGCTGGCCGGAGGCAGTTCCGCTCTCCTCAACGACAGCCCCCGACCTGGCCCGGGCGTTCATCGCGGTGTGGGTCTCCCGCTACGGCACCCCTGCTGATCTCTCCTCTGACCGTGGCTCACAGTTTACTTCAGAGCTGTGGGCAGCGGTGGCGGAGAATCTGGGGGTCAAGCTCCACCGCACAACCGCCTATCACCCGCAGGCGAACGGGCTCTGTGAGCGTTTCCATCGATCCATGAAGGCCGCCCTTCGAGCCAGCCTCACGGACAGCGACTGGCTTGACAAGCTGCCGTGGGTCATGCTGGGGCTCAGGACAGCGCCTAAGGAGGACCTCCAGTCGTCGTCCGCTGAGCTGGTGTTTGGACAGCCGCTGCGGGTCCCCGGTGACTTCATTCCCAAGTCAACGGAGCCCTGGTCCGCCGCCGCTCAGCGCGCCTCCCTGCTGGACAGCGCCAGGACCTTCGTCCCGGTCCCGACTACGCAGCATGGTGTCCCTACTTCGAGGGTGCCCCCGGAGCTGCACTCAGCGAGGTTCGTTTTCATTCGTCATGATGGCCACAGGACTCCACTACGTCCTCCTTATGACGGGCCTTTCCGTGTCATCGAGGCCGGAGCCAAGAACTTCATGGTTGACATGGGGGGTAGGCCTGAGTGTGTGTCCGTTGATCGCCTCAAACCGGCCCACTTGGACCTTGAACTGCCACTGGACTTGGCCCTGCCACCGCGCAGAGGCCGGCCTCCAGTCCTACCTCCCCTGCCGCGCCCTGGCCATTCCCCCCTCCGACCCCGACAACCCCCCGCAGCTCGCGAGCCCCCGGTCGTCACTGCCCCCCGTCCTTCCCTGCAGGAGGACGTGATGGGCGATGTCACACCTCCTCCCGCACCTCCTGACTTTACCTACGATCGTAGGGGCCGGGCCATACGCCCTCCTCGCCGTGAGGATTTCCAATATTGAGGTGAACACTGGGGGGGCTGGTGTAGTGACTACATTATGGGTTCATGTTCTCCTCTTACTGTTGGTTGTGTAGTGGGAGGGAACCAGTTCTGGCACTAGGGGCAGAGGGGAGGATTATTAACGTTGCAACTTCCTGTTGAGACACACAGTTTTGGTGATCTATTTTCTGGTCCTGTACTGAGAGTACAAGTTGTTATTTTGATTAAACAGTTATCATTACGTTGCCTACGTCTTTCCTTTTTCCTCCGGCACTACAGTAGGGGGGAAAACACGTCAGCGAACCTCTGTTGTAACTCGGCCACGTCCGATCGCTCACTCGCCGAGAGATTGTCACCTAAGTGGGCCGGGGTACTAATTTTAGCATTTGGGACCTCCGGTCCAAACTCATCCGTCTCGGGAAGTAGCGTAGCCAGTGCGACAGGTATCACCTCGTTATTTTTTGGGGGGAGATTAACGTGATATATCTGCGTGCTATCCCCCCGATCCGAACGCACCACCTCATAGTCCACCTCCCCCACCCGCCGTGTGACCGCGAACGGCCCTTGCCACTTAGCGAGTAATTTAGAGCTGGACGTGGGCAGTAATACAAGGACCCTGTCTCCCGGTGCGAAAATGCGAAGTCTAGACCCCCTGTCATACAGGCGCTTTTGTCGTTCCTGGGCCTGGTGCAAATGCTCCCGTGATATAACCCCTAATGTGTGGAGCTTTGCACGCAGGTCCAGTACGTACTGTATCTCGTTTTTACTGTCGCTGGACCCCTCCTCCCAGCTTTCTTTAATGAGGTCCAGGACGCCACGAGGCTTGCGTCCGTATAAGAGCTCGAAGGGGGAAAACCCTGTGGAAGCCTGGGGGACTTCCCGCACTCCGAATAACAGGGGGGCTAGCCATTGGTGCCAATTTTGACTATCCTCATGAATGAACTTACGGATAATTTATTTCAGCGTCTGGTTGAATCGCTCACACAGACCATCGCTGGCCGGGTGGTACACGCTTGTCCGGATCGCTTTAATATTCAACAACCCGCAAAGCTCCTTGAGGGTGCATGACATAAAATTCGTACCTTGGTCGGTGAGGATCTCTTTCGGGATCCCCACCAGGGAGATGACCTGAAACAACGCCTGCGCCACACTCTTCGCGGAGATGGTGCGCAGGGGAATTGCCTCGGGGTAGCGGGTTGCGTAATCAATCAAGACTAACACAAACCGATAGCCCTGTGTGCATCGCTCTAATGGACCGATAATGTCCATACCAATACGGTCAAACAGGGCCTCGACCAGGGGGAGAGGGTGTAACGGCGCCCGCGGGGCGGCCGGGGGGTTGGCTTGCTGACATCCGCGGCAGGAGGCGCACCAGCGACGCACCTCCACCCGTATCCCCGGCCAATAGAATCGGCCCATTATGTCCATCCTAACCAATGTAAAATATGGGTGCGTGAGCGCCGCATCTGGCCGTACCCGTGTTCCATCAATTAACATCACCTAGTCGTAGGCTGAGCGTAGGTCAGCGCAGAGCACGGCACACGCCTCGCACGTCCCTGTCTGTCATGCATGCACCCCTGTCGTCCCCGCTACTGCCCGTGGGAATCCCGCCCAGTCTAAACCCAAGATTAGGGGCTCGCCTGGGTCCGGGGGAGGGGTGACGGTGACGGCGCCGGCGACGCGGACAACCTGGCCGACCTCCATCACCGGGCACTCCCGTCAGAAGTGGCCAGGCTGGCCGCACTGCCAGCACCCCTCCTCTGCCGCCTGTGGGGCTCCCCGTGTGCCGCTTCCCCCATCGCTGGCCACCTCTCACGCCGCGGCCCCGCCACAGGTCCGGTCCGGGCAGCCACCCCCGGACGGCGCCCCCGGGTCGGGAGAGGGCAGGTGGTTTTCGGCCAGGCCTACGGTGGTAGCGAGGTTGGCGGGCCGGTGGTAGGCCACCCAGGCGGAGGTCCGCGCCGGCAGGCCCCCCATGAACCGCTCTAGGGCGGCCTGCTCGACCACCTCCGCCGCCGACCTCTGTTCGGGCAGCAGCCACCGCCCGGCCTGGTCTAACAGCCATTGGCCGTAGAGGAAGGGCCTCCCGACGGTCTCCAGGGTCAGGGTGCGGAACCGGCGCCGGTGTTCCTCGGGGCTCTGCCCCAGCCGTCTCGGATGACCCTGACCACCGTTCCATAATCGGCTTGGCCGACCGCCAGAAGGCTATGCACCGCCAGTTGGGCCTCCCCCGTCAGCAGTGGGCGGAGCTGGTGGGCCCACTCCGCCTCTGGCCATTCGCTGCTCCGGGCCACCCCCTCGAAGGTCTCCAGGTAGGCCTCCGGGTCGTCCCCCTCGGTCATCCTCTGCAGGCGATCCGGGGCTCGCCGCCTGCCACGTCATGGTCCCCGTTCCTCTCCTGCGCGCGGAGGATAATAATAATAATAATAACGTTATTTGTATAGCGCTTCTCCTGCAAACGTTGCAGCTCAAAGTGCTTTAATCATTATGTAATCTTAATTTAATTATTTTGTAACTTAAATGCAATATTAAAAGGATGGGTTTTTAAAATCTTAATTTAATTATTTAGTCATTTAAAGGCAATATTCAAAAGATGGGTTTTTAGTCTTGACTTGAACATATTTGCTGAGGTTGCATCCCTAATGTAAACTGGCAGTGCATTCCACAATTTGGGTGCATAAAATGAGAATGCAGCCTCACCAAATCTCTTCTTTTGTACATGTGGTACACAGAGAAAACCAGCGTCAGAAGACCTGAGAGCTCTATTGGCCCGGAGTGTGTCCGACCTGGTCCCTTTATGACGTTGAACCCAGTGTGCGCTCCGGCGCTCTCAGAGCGAATTTACGAACGCACCCTGCGTTGCTTACATACCTTCACTGCGGAGTTTCACAGAAACATCGTAACATAATTACAACAAGTTGTAAAATGATTTGGGGGGCCAATATCTATAGCTAGCTAAAGTAACTAGCTTACTATATTGTTGTCTTAGCAGTTGGTAAAAGAACAGGATTAAAATAAATATATATGAGCAATAACATATTGTGGGCTTGCTACAGCAAGCACAATTACAACCCAACTTGAAGCTACAATACTGGGACGATGTGTGACTGACAGTCAGTCAAATACTAGGCGAACGTGTGTGTAAGACACAAATAAACTTGGATTTCATGCATTTCAAGTGGCGATTCATGCATTTCAAGTGGCAAAGATTGTAATCATGACGATGTAGTCATGTCTAAGAGGCAGACAAGGCTTCCCTTTAACTCCCCGAGGCTATGACCAAGTCTATCGCTGGGTATATTTGCAAGGTGTGTTGTGTTGAACTGGGTATATTTGCAACAGTGTTGTGGAAAATTACGATTTCTGCCGAAAGCTGCTAACACTGGTTATGAAATACCAATAGCAATCACGAGTTGTTCAACTGATAGTGCAACATTGTTTTTGTCCATCTTGGTGGGTCTGACGTGTTGGAGCACCGGTAGCTAGGAAGTAAGTTACTAGGGAAGGTACACGCGTACCTACTCTCCTCGTCCTGATTGGTCAGCTGTCAGAAAGGCGCTTGACATCACACAGCGCCTTTCTGAAAATTTAAATAAATTCAACTGAAAAAGGAGGCGGCAGCTGTGCTTTTTTCACGCTTTTTAAAAGGCGGCCGCTTTTTTAAAAAAACGTCCGCCTTTTTCCTTTTCCCACATATATAAAAAGGCGCTGAAGGCCAAGTGTCCAGTGTGAACACGGCTTTACTTTGGTTTCTCCAGTTGACATCAATACAACCCTGTCCACTTGTACATCTTTCCATAAACACTCATTAACGCATTCACTAACTTCGACGCACATTACATTATTCCAAAATATAAAGGTGTTTCCACATTGCTCCTGAGAATGTCAGTTTAATTTCCTGTACGATTCTGGCCATTTATAGTTGAAATACATAGAACATATACTTAAAATTTGTTGATTGTGACTTTTATAAACCAAAATGACTGAAAAGTTTTCTGCTCGTCTGAAATCCGAACCAGGGGAGGAGGCCGCCTCAAAGCGTCTACTCAATACATGGTCGAGGCTTATGCTGATATTCCACTCAATGCCAAACTTTTGCTAACTATGATGGACTCCCTGAAAGCTGACATCTGTCGGAAAATGGACTGTCTTCCAGTCTCCATTCTGAGATTTCTTCTGTCCTAAAATAACTAATAGAGTCGAACCATTGCAAGAAATGGTCGAACAACACAGGCAAACTAGCAGCTTCAGCTAGCAGCTACAGATCAATTGGCAAGCTGACGGCCCAAGTTAAACATCTGGATGACTGATGTGAGAACCTGGAGGGGAGATCCAGAAGTAATAATATTCGGTTGGTGGGTCTACCGGAGGGATTGGTAGGCCACATCCTAACAAGTTTATTACCCAACTACTTCTGGAAATAGATCGCCTGGACGAAAAAATCCTGCGCTGGATCGAGCCCAATGTACGCTAAAACATCTTCAGGCTTAACAATTGATTCAAAGACAATCAATGATAAGTTGAAAGATGTTTACATGTCACTGTATACTACACAGCTGATTCTTCACATTTGGATAGTTTCTTTAATTCACTTGATATCCCGTTCACTCTAACTTTGCTAAATCAATGCAATGTGGTAAATGTCTAGGACCAGATGGCTATCCTGCTGAGTTCTATAACAAAGTTTTTACATAAATTAGGCCCCATCTTGATTGACACGTTTAATGAATCATTTGAATTTCTTAAATTGCCCCAGACCCTCACTCAGGCCACTTTTTAAAAAAAAAAGATTAGACAGAGACCAAAGCCACTTCGGGGAATGGCCATGCCGAACATTAGGTTTTATTACTGGGCTACTAACCTTGAAATGTTACAGTATTGGGTCAGAGCTGATACATTTCACCCTCCTCCTGCCTGTTGCTGTCACAGCTCTTGTACACTCCCCCATCAACTGCCCCTTTTCCCTGACTACTGCAACACACTCTTGGCCCGTCTGGTGTTCAATCTCCCCAAATTCCCCCATGTCACCCCCCTCCTCCGCACACGTCACTGGCTCCTGGTAGCAGTTCGCATCAAGACCCTGGTGCTTGCCTACCGGACAGTAAAGGGAGGAGCGCCCCTGCCTACTTGCAAGCAATGGTCAGCCCCCAAACTCCTGCCCGATCACTCTGTTCCTCCATCTCAGCAGGCCACCTGGCACCCCAGCCTGTAAGAGGATGCGGCGGTCGCGCTGTTCAGTTATGGCTTTTCACTGGCATGGCACCCCGGTGGTGGAACGAGCTTCCCACTGCTGTCAGGACTGCAGAGTCACTACCTATCTTCTGTCAGGACTGCAGAGTCACTACCTATCTTCCACCGTAAACTGAAGACCTCCATCTCCTCAGGCTACATCTTGACTGTCCCTCCTAAAGACCTCTTCACCCCCACTACCCCTCTGTACAGTTACTTTACTGTTAATAATAATCATTAAAAAAAAAAAAAGTATAGATTATTCACTTACTTATATACAAATGTACTTTTGTTGTAAGTCACTTTGTTTTAAAGTCAAAGTAAAAAATGTAAATGTAAAATGACTCATCATGCAATGGTCTCTAAACCACCTACACTACATATGATATCTAGGGATAAAGGTAATTACTTTGGGTACATATTTGAATGTCAAAATGTTGTGTAATGTAAACATCCATATACAGAAACATCCATATTCAGCACAATGTTTTTCTAAGTGTCTCTCTGATGTTTGATGGGTAAGAATCAAACAAGTCAACAGGTTGACATAGGATGTCTATGGATAAATCTCCTCACTTGGGATGGAAATTGTAACATCAAAATGCAGAATCAGAATCAGAATCGCTTTTATTACAGCCCAAGTACAGAAGAATACAATTATTTTGCTTTGGTTCCTCAACAGTGACATTGCAGCATCAAGATACAAAATCACAATAGTTAAGTAAAAAAAAGTAATAATAAGGAAGTAAACATCCATATTACACAACATACAAAAAAAAGTCTCTTTCTGACGTTTGATAGTGAGAAATGAAACTAGTCCATGCATCTGTAACCCGGCCAACTGGGGGGCCTAAAATTACACGGTGTGAGGAATTTCACCTAAAGAGTCTAGTGATACGAACAAGGTAAGCGTGACTGGCTGATGATCATAAACAGGGATTCCATGTAAACAGGCCACAGAGTAGTCAGAGACAAGGTTTTAGAAAAGCATACAAAATATCACTTAATTACAATCATATGTTGAAACAAGACATCTTCTAAAAAGGGAACAACACCCACGGTAGGAATGGTGCTAGCAGGGTGTTATGAGACCCAACACAAGGAACAACCGCCACCTAGTAGCTAGGGGACACTGGAGATAAGGGGGGTATTTCAACCCAAGGGCACACAATAGTGGAGCACAAAATAATAGCCTACTGTACTAGTAGCAATAGACAATAGAACACACTAGAAGATTCACTGGCAAAGCCACACACAGCACTCTAAATGAAACCACTGAATAAATACATGAAAGAGGAAGACCCACACAATCACTCGCTCCAGTGCGCCCTTGACTCGTAATGGGCGTGTCTATCCTACGGAAGGGGACAAGATGCGGTACCACGCTAGCTTAACCAAACTACTAAAATACAAACATTTCAAAACAATTCAAAACGATTCAATGTGAACTAAAACTGTTGTAATACAAATCCTAAGCAGGCAAAGCAGCAGTGACAATTTGGGCTATGGGCTGTAGTTCTGTTCTGTAAAGAAAGACATCCCATAACACAGGCATTAAACAGTAGCATTCATTTGACAATTAGAGACCATCCCATAAATATAATACATTGTTACAGACATTTACAAATAAACATAGATTCTACCCCCCCCCCCCCCCCCTTAACAAGAAATTGTTTATTGTGTTTATTTTCAACTGTTGCTTAAGATTTAGACCCTAATGTTCACAAAACAAGGCCAGTGCTCAGGGACGCGGGAAGGGGGGTGCTGAGGGTGCTGCAGCACCCCCTAGCGGCAAGCAGAAGGAGCTCCTCCTGCCTGAATTTAAAAAAAAAATATATTATTCAAACAATAATTTAAAACAATATAATAACTATTGTTGCTTTTGGGAATAAAAATAAATGTGTTTTTTGTAATAAATGTAAAAATGTGTTTGTTAGTTTTAATGTTAGTGATCACATGGTCATAACTTGCTAGGGACTTGACATCCGAGTCTTGACACCCCCACCCCCACCCCCGTTTGACGAGCCGTGTCGACCAGACATACGTTTTCCTGGGAGGAAAATTGGAACAGAGACATTCGAGTTTCATTTCATTTAAAAAAAGCTGGTTTACCAGGTGGAAATGGTTGCATTATGTCACTGAAAGAGACCCTGTTCTTTGCTTCTCTTGCAGTAAAGCTATATAGAGAAGGGGTTAAGGCACCACGACAGAAAGACAAGTGCATTTACAGTAGGAGGCTTTTGTAAATTTAGCCAACACGAGATGTCTGACATACATTCAGAATCGGTGAGATTGCATGCTTCGCTTAACAACACTCCCATTAATGCTCTACTGTCGGACGTTGTTGAGAAAGAGCAACAGACGGCCAGAAACGTATTAGAACTGATATTCAGATCCATCCGATTCTTCGGCAGCGAAGGGCTTCCGCCTTCATGCAATAACAATCGACATGGAGTGCTGTCTGTAATAATGGTCAACATCATGTTTATGGACATTGTGGGACACTGTGAGCTGAGTGGAAATTACTGTAAATTCCAACACATTGTTGGTAAAATATTTAACGTTACGTCTTTGTAGTGTGTGGGTGCATGCGTGCGTGCTTAACTATTATTGCCCGTGCATTGGGGCCCGTCGTTATGCCACTGTGTGCGTGTGAGCGAACGAGCAATCAGCGAGAGGGAGGGAGAGAAATCGTTATAATTTTTTCCCTGGCTATTTTTTTTCCCTGTAGCGTATATAGACAGCACCTCAGCACCCCCAGTCAAAATACCTTCCCGCGTGCCTGCCAGTGCTCCCGTCCCGCGCCACAGGGAGCCTTTAGGTGTGCGTGCATCAAAGTGAGAGGAGCGCATTTCGGGAAAGTCAGAGGAGCGCATTTCGGGAACTTGTTGACACACAGTTGAGCTGTTGTTGAGCTTGATTCTTTCTTTTTATTTCCACCATTGCAAAGAACATGTATGATACTGAGAAGGATATGAGGAGATATTAGCTTTGATAATGATGGTCAGACGGTCAGATGTTGAGAAGATTCATCTGACACGGAGAGCAGCCACCATGTCGCCTCTCACAAGATTAATTATTCATGTCGTTGGTAAGTAGCCGTGTAATAAGCGGGATAATGTCGGCCATTATCGAAAAATAAGAGCCCGACGCGAAGCCGATAGGTTTCGTAACGCACTGAAGGGATTTGACCGGCTGGCCATACTTTATCCCTTACATAGCAGACTCTGAATTCCCCATTTACAAATGTGTTGGTCCTACTTTTAGAGTTCACTGCATGTAGGCTAGACATATGTTTTTATTGATGTAATATAGGCTGCTTTAGTCGTAGGCTATTTAGTTAAATACAGTGTGAAGCAAATCCCGTCCGTGCCGCTGCCGCTGTCCATGGCGCTGTCCATGGCACTGTCCATGGTGCAAAAAGTAAGAATGTATTTCCCACATGAACCATCCTGACGGTTTATGCTGGCATGTACCAAGTCGACGGTTTATGCTGGCATGTCCCGGGAAATGCCGACATAAACCATTTTCCCACATGTACCGTAACATATATATATATATATATATTACTACTATCCTACCAGGCTGGCATTTTCAGATTTATTCACTCTGGGACCCGGATTTTTAAAAATCCATATTCTGGCTCCCAGAACGCGGTTCCGTGTGGACGAAACGTCCATACAATAAAACACTTTGGCAGATACACCCAAATTCGTCTCCGTGTGGACAAGGCCTAAAGCCTAGACACAAGATCAGGCAAGGTTACCCACACTGTGTCAGGCAAGGTTACCCATCACACAAACATGGTGATCAAACCACCTCCACTACCCTTGGCCCCCGCTTTGACCTCCAACCTGCGGGAAGACGCATCAGAGTTACACCACCCATTGACCTGCTGGGGCTCAAACTCGAGTCTCCCACATTGAGCTGGACCTGACCAATTTTATTGATCAGCTTTTCATTATTTTTCTGTTGGTTATTTTTCTGCCCACCTCGCCTCTGATTTGTTGGTTGTTCATTTGAACCTTGGACACACTGGAATAGAGTACAGGCTCCCACCTCACCATAGTTGACTCATGGCATAACACACTGGAATAGAGTACCGGCTCCCACCTCACCATAGTTGACTTATGGCATAACCAGTGCATTTACACAGCGTTGTATTAGTGGCATTCAAATGAAGTAAATCTGATAAAGACAGGTCTACTCACCACCACAATCCAGTCAACCCTAACTAACTGCCTGTTTCTTACGACAATGATTCAGACATTCTGATTCTATTGGTTCTTTTCTCATGACAACTATGCCATTATCAATTGTGATGTCAAGCAACATTGTAATATCTTGCTCTTTTGACTCTTTTGACTCCCATTCATAGCAACCAGTGTCCTTTTATACGACATTTCATTATTTTGACATGGTTTTCAGTCAAACGGATGAATGAATAGATATCCAGGGCAGTCTGTGTTCAATGCATCAAATTAGGCAGCTCTGATGGAGGTGTACTCACCACTGTCCAGTCACTCTCCTAACTGTCTCTGCCTGTGTCTGCCTTCGTAAATTCGCTCTGGAATCTGATCAGCACTCATGCCTCTTGTCCAATCAAATTACTTGGTCCCTTTATGATGTTGAACCCAGTGTGCGCTCCGGCGGTCTCAGAGCGAATTTACGAACAAAGCCTTGCATTGGGCTTTAGTGTCTCACTAGCAATGTTCTGACATTCTGATTCTATGGATTCTTTTCCCATGACAATTATGACATAATGGAACCAATTCTACACAGACTATGGCCAAATATGTTCTAAATAGGGGCTAGGCCCAGGCCCAAAGAAATAAAATGAGCAATAATAATAATAATAATAATAATAATAATAATAATAACTTTTATTTGTATAGCGCTTTTCCTGCAAACGTTGCAGAGTAGACAAACATTAATTTGAGCGGATTTCTCTCTCTCACTCTCTCTCTCTTTCTCTCTCTCTCTCTCTCTCTCTCTCTCTCTCTCTCTCTCTCTCTCTCTCTCTCTCTCCTGCATGACAGTATGCATGCAGTGCTACAGATGAGGTCTCAATAATAACTCATTGGCACTTTCTCCAGAAAAAAACAATCAAATGTAATACATCTTAAGTGTAAACCACTGCAAACGTAAAACAAAAGTAACACTCAGTTTGATAAATTCTAAATGAAAGTACAGCAAACACAAAAGTAAAAAGCACAATGTTCACTCTGTGACATAAATGTATCGACTATATGTGACACAATCTGGTGAAAAGGTCTGCCCACTTAATATGTGATAGGGTCCTCAAGTAGGGCAAGGTAATTATTACAGTTTTTATTTACGTAACGCCACAATACTGATTTTCATCAACTTTATTCAACTTTTATTCAGTGAGAACAAATCTCCTGATTGACAATGTAGCCACACAATGTAATCACGCAAGCTTTAATTTGACGTCAACCACCATTGACGCGTACTGAAGGCGGTGGACCCCAGGAAAGCCTCGGGGCCGGATGGCGTCCTGGGACGGGTGCTGAGAGACTGCGCCGACCAGCTGGCCGGGGTTTTCACCAACATCTTTAACCAGTCCCTGTCCCAGGCCACCGTCCCACCCTGCCTGAAAACCTCAACTATCATCCCATTCCCGAAGAAAAGCACGGTGAGCTGCCTAAACGACTACCGCCCGGTGGCACTCACACCAATCATCATGAAGTGCTTCGAGAAACTAGTCCGGGCCCACATACTCACACGCCTCCCGCCCAACCTGGATCCATACCAGTTTGCCTACAGAGCCCACAGGTCCACAGAGGACGCCATAGCGACGACTCTCCACGCCACTCTATCCCACCTGGAGAGGGGAAACAGCTACGCGAGACTGCTCTTCGTGGACTTCAGCTCCGCCTTCAACACCATCCTTCCAGACAGGCTAGTGACCAAACTACTAGACCTGGGTCTATCACACTCTATATGTGCGTGGATCAAGGACTTCCTGACCGACCGCCCCCAGAGGGTGCGGGTGGGCCCCCACACCTCCACAGCCCTCAGCCTCAGCACTGGGTCCCCCCAGGGCTGCGTGCTAAGCCCCATCCTCTACAACCTCTACACCCACGACTTCACCCCCGTCCACCCCAGCAACTACATCGTAAAGTTTGCAGACGACACCACCGTGGTGGGATGTATCTCGGGGGGGGACGAGGCGGCGTACAGGGATGAGGTAGAGCAACTGAGCAAGCTGTGCAAGGTTAACAACCTGCTGCTAAACAAGTCAAAGACCCAGGAATTCATCGTAGACTTCAGGAGGGAAAAGTCCGAGATCCAGCCCCTGCTCATCGACGGAGAGAGCGTGGAGAGAGTCTCAACCCTCCGATTCCTGGGACATCACATGCGGGATGACCTGGCCTGGAAGGACAACACAAAAGGCACCATCAAGAGGGCACAACAGCGGCTATACACCCTGAGATGCCTCAGGAAAGAACACAACAAGCAGGAGATACTGGTGGCCTTCTACCACGGCGCAGTGGTGAGCATCCTCACCTACGGCATCTGCAACTGGTTCCACAGCTGCACAACAGCGGAGAGAAACGCGCTACAGAGAGTCGTGAAAACAGCACAGAAGATCACCGGCGCCCCCCTCCCCTCTCTGGAGGAGCTGTACAACACACGCTGTCTCAGGAGGGCCTCCAAGATCTCCAGGGACCCGACCCACCCTGGGCACGTACACTTTGTCAGGCTGCCCTCGAACAGGAGGTACAGGACCCCGGCCGCTAAGACAAACAGACTGAAGGACTGCTTCTACCACAGGGCCGTCAAGGCCCTGAACACAGAAAAGGCCTTGAAAAGTTCTGGGCCCAGGACAGTCCGGACGGATTGTATGGCAGCTAGTGCTGAGGCACAAACATGTACATTTTCAAGCCTGCAAACTGTGACACTTTAAAATAACGTGAAAAAATACTTTTGTGCAATATGACAACCCTAGTTGACTATCTGTGCAGTATAGTACAGTGGATTGTGTACATAGCCTTTATTGATGTAAACCAGCTCCTTACCTTCTTGTGATTTTATGCTTTTATGCTTTTTTCTAAAATGTTTTTTTTTTCTTTTCCCTTTCCTAACACCAGGGGAGCCACCCCTCCTAAATTTCGTTGTTTGGTACCTGTACTGTAGCAATGACAAATAAAGTCCATTCCATTCCATTCCATTGGAACACTGACACAGTCAAACTTTCAAAAGCACGGTTATTGCTTGGGTTGTCCAATTGAACTTGGAACTACCCCATACTTTCCCCTGTACAACAAAGTCACGGTGTGACCCACAATCCTTTGGGCCGCTAATATGCCAATCAGTTGTGGCCAAGCAGCCAATCAATGAACAACAACAACGCAGTGAACAACAGTAGTGAACATAACAGTAGCCGTGACTAGCTAGCTAGCTCCGTAACCAGGCGATAACATTGGGGTGAAAAAGTGGGGTGAAATATTTTTTGCCATAGAGGATTAATATCGACTGTGAGAACTAAAATACATGACTACTTCCTACTGACCTGATCGCCCCTGCTTTATTATACGGCAGGGAAATCGACTCCTGGGGGACAACAACAAACAAAAGAATTGTTGTTCTTTACCACAAAGGTTCTCCTGAATGTATGTAAAAAAATACATCGCAAAGTGCAACCAAAAATGTTGCCGACATGACAACCGTACAAAAAAAAGCATGTCACCGTGGACATATGCCAAATCAAGATAACAAAACAAAACAAAAAAATCAAGAAAGTAACCAAGTTATTATCCACACAAGCATTAAATCAAGAGTTTGTTCTTAAGAGATCGCAAGCGCTGTGTGCAATCAGAGCCAATGTCCATGAACACATTTTGGGTTAGGGTTAGCACAAATCCACAATCTTCTCTCTGGGTTTTCTTTTTCTGACGGAATTCTGTAGAAGCACAACCCAGGGTCGTCTCCTCGTCGGTTAGTGCACCCGGTGCAACCGAACAACTATCCAGCATTTTGTCAAACAACTAACTACTTGGGTGAAAAACCTGATAAAATAGCTGGCCGGCAGCGGAAGAAAGATTTGTTTTGCCCGCCAGGTGGCCGTTCCTGCTGTTATACCAACGAACCAGATGTGCCAACAACGAATTGCAATTTCAGTTTATTCACAATTGTATGTTTAGAACTTATTGGGGTCCATTCCATTCCTCTGATGTACATTTTTACGTTCACTCATAGTAATTTAAATGTTCCTGTCTGAACAATTCAGAATACTAACTCTACTGAATAAAGCATAGTTGTTGTTTTTACAGTGTAGCAAACTTGTTTTGGAATATCCAAAGGAGATTAGTAAACACAGTATAGATATTTTAACTCCAATTCTTCAACAATTCTTTGGGTATGATTTGTTTTTGGGGATCAATTTTGACAGCCAAATATCTGCATTCATTATCATGTCAATGTTACAGCACTGCACGCTTGTTTGGGTATCTCCAATGGCATTCCACTTTACCACCATATTCAAAATCAACACCCAAAGAGGCGTTGCCAAGATGGTCGTGGAGTGAACCGGTGTCGGGCAATTCTCAACCCAGAGGGTTTAAGATGAATCTGGTCCAACTTCACGATTGTGTCGCTCTGCATTGTAATAATAATAGTTGTACAAGGTGAAAGACAAGCAGCAGGCTGATTACAATAGGCTCTACCAATATTGCTTGCCTTGCTTCCAGAATTTCTACAAGATACAACTGGACATATTGTGATAAAATATGTGGGTCCCCTGATTTAGGGGTATTGGTAAAATGTCAGGAGCGGGAGCGCACAAAACACACAGCCAGAAAGGTGTATTATAAAAGCCACTTTATTATTATGGGCGATGATCAGCCGGACATAGATTCGGAGGACGGCATAGTTCAATAAGTTAGACCTGGTTTCCCTAATTACCATTACAAACAGTGTACAAAAAAGGCACGCTCTATTGGAGCCACAGCACGCTCATAAAGCCACACATAGAAGCACGCTCATATCGAGCCACAGCATAACCATACAGGCCGACACGAGGTCATAGGACACCACACAACTCCACTACAAGGGGCGGTCAGCAAGACCGGGTGCTCACCAGTCACCACTACACGGCAGCGAATGTTCCTGCGTTCACGCTACAATATTGTGCCTACATGCTCGATTGTTATTATTATGTAATATAGGCGTCTTGTATGTGAGATGGGCCGTGTAGCTATGTGGCATGACACGGAAATAAATCATGCATGCAGTAATTTGTAGAGCTAGTAATGTGTATAGTGGCAGCTGTGGGCTATATAGGTGTTGTGGCTGGCTGATGGTGATGTTCATATCTTGCCCTTGACTGTCAAACCGTTAAAATAGATGATTGCTCCATCCACAATTGAAGATGTCAGGTTGACTGGTTGACAAGTTATGAGCTTTTCGTCATCCAATTCATCCATTCAGGTTACCGGTAAATTACATACACGTAGGCTACGTACAGTAGAGTAAATATTAATTTTGGGTTGCCAGATGTCTGGTTTTCAGTGGACAGTGTCTATACAACGTGTGTACAATTTGGCTGGTCATTCAGTTGAGCTAGATTAGAAATCTGGCAACCCTGTGCTATCGTAGATCTTTGAGTAAACTAATATAATATATATAGTATAGTATATATTATAAGTATAAATAACGTTACTTGCTCAAAGATTTACGATAGCCTTTTTGGCTGCACAGTACAAAATACAAATAACAACAATGATAATACTTTTTTAGTAATATTTTATTCACATGTAAATATATGCCATCATGTCAAGCCCTGACAACACTATTTGTACTTTGAAATTGCATGTATGTATTATGTATGTTACACTAATGTTTTTCAAACTACTGTTACAATTAATTTGGTTCCGTTTGTATTGGAAACTGTTATTAAACAGTTTATAAGAGTACAGTAACGTAATAGACTAGTGTTTTGATGCTAGCTCCGAAATGTCTCCGCTCCGCCTCCAATCTCTCCCAGATCCACATCAAACTCCTGTCTGTTCAACCTGAAGTAAGTTGCCTGGAGCGGTCCTCCTGTACACTACAGCCTCAACTATCGCTGGACTGGCCATACAATCTACCTGCCCGCTGGTAGGTGGGCCGCGCTAGTTTTGGGCCGGTCGGGCCTCCCCACCCCCCGCCCAAAAAAATAAAAAATAAATAGTGCGGCCGACCCCAAACTAGCGCGGCCCAAAATAGCGCGGCATCAACTAGCGCTGAATCAAGCGGCGGCCCTCGTTTATACTAACACATGGGCTGGCCCAATCACATGCTTAGGCCCTGCTGTCCATCGGCCCCCTCCCCCACTCTGATCCCTCTGCCGACAACCCAAGTGCAGTGTCATGTTCGTAGATAAGATAGTGAAAGGGGGTGCCCAGAAAATTAGGGAGAAAAAAGTAAGAAGCTAGCAGAGGATGCCTCAAAATGTCAGAAACTGACAGATATGTTCTCTGGATCGACTGTGGGGGCTAGGCCTACTACAGATACAGCAGCCATGTCTCATCACCGTGGAGTACGTCAACAGTGAGTGAGTACACTGGTTCACACTTGCATTGGTATACTTGCTGTCCATGTCACTTACTCCACTCTATAGTTTTTTTTTACAAATGGTATATTCAACAGACTGCCAGCATGTTGATCGGCGGTGTCGGACCGATTGTGTTGGGCCGGTCTGAGCCACATGGCAGGGCCTAATTTTTGTCCCAGTCCAGCCCTGGCCTCAACTGTTGACCAAGTTGAACTCTCCTTTCATTGCGAGACTGCAGAATCTCGTAGACCCACAACCAACCGCCTCCTTTTTACGTTATGGAAAATTAGTTGATGCTCAGCAAGCTAGCTGTCTATGACCGAAAGACGCTTGTAAAATGTATGCTCCAGCCTCTCTCCCCGTTATGAGTGACTCAATTAATTTAGATAGACCAGTTGAAGTTTCCCCAATTGTCCCATTGTGATGCAATAATCCGTCGCACCACAAACTTTTACAAAATTTGACAGTGCGACAAAAATCGGGGTTACAACTACAAACAATCCAGATGCACACGTATTAGTACAATATTATTGTAATCTGAGATTAATTAATTCGGATCAGGACTGAGTTAAAGGACAGTACAGTATTTCTGGAAAGATTCATAGAGGTTGGGATGAAAAAGTAATGGATGAACAAATAGGCAGCATCTGAGAAGCATCTGAGAAGCAAAATGTTGAAAACTATCTTTGAGAGCTGGGGGGTATTCCACCAATCTCGTGAGATGTATCAGAATAAACCTGGATTTTCCTTTAGCAACGTTGATGAATACCCCCCCCCTGATCTGACGAGACAATTTGCCATTACTAAATCTGTGCTGCACTGTATGTACCAAATGTTTCAATTATTTATTTCCATACATTAAACATGCACATGACATAACAGAAGAACTCTCCCCCTGTATACGAATATGTGTTATTTCCAACAGAGGAGGGTCTGGGTCGCTGCATATTCAGCCTCCACCCCCAGACCTAATACTACAGAGTGAGTCAGTACGAGCTTACTCACAGCTCAGGTTGAAGATAACAGGCATTTTATCTTTTTATACAGGCATGATTGGACAACCAGTAATAGATTTCCGCAATAGACTGAAGACCCATCTCTTCAGGCAACACCTTAACTGTCCCTCCTGAAACCTCCCCATCCCCCTGTTCAGTTTCTGTAGGGTATATTAACAAAAATAAATACATCTTCCTTCTTCTAAAGGGCCCCTGGCCCGAGCAGATTAGTTTTCTTGTGATGACTGGTGGACAGATGATTCACTTACTTAGACAAATGTATTTGTTGTAAGTCGCTTTGGATAAAGGCGTTTGCTAAATGCAAAAAATGAAAATGTAAATGTAGATTGTTTTTGTTACAGTTGTGATGACAATTAATTTCTTGGAAAATGTTTAAAGATGTAAGAGTGGGATGGAGGGAATGAGCACATGAAATAAACAAGTTGATGAGTTACAGTAACATTAAGCAGTTAAGTTTGTGAAAATGTATTTTAAATAAATAAATAGTTCACACGATCACATGCTAGTTCTGTAAAATACAGTCATGTTAACAAAATGTGTACAAATATGGCAAGCTCATTGAATATTGTCAGGAAAACAGCCTGCTTTACAAACATCAAACATGCCTGCAGAGAGAGAGATAGAGAGAAAGGAGAAGTGTTTCTGATGGAGGGAGATAGAGCCTGGGAGAAGTAGGCAGCAGGATGAAACAGACGATGACAGCCTTTTCCTCTCTCGTACTGTAGCACTCTAGATTCATTTCAGGCAGAAGTTCAGGTAAACATTTGTGGTTTTCACTTGGATAGGAAACACAAGACAAGATCGAGAGACATGATATTCACAAAATGAAAACATATTCACACCCTCATGGGTTCGAAGTAAAACTAAATAACAATGGAAAGTGGTTTATAAAGATATGTACGGTATTCAAACAGGACAGTTTCTAAAATATCTTTATATAGTTTGCCTGACTAGTAATCTCTCAATACTTACATATAAATAAGTAAACTTGAATTTGTAAAATGATTACAAAATAACTTGAACATGGTGAAATAAATAAAATGGTGAAATAAATTAAATGTCACAATCAGAAGTGACATTATGTTGCATTGACACAATTAAAATACATGAAATAGATTAAGTTCTGGGGTATACAGAGTTGTTCACGATGTATCTGGTCCAAAGGTACATGATCAGTATGTAGTAGACCCTTCCCCCGTTTGAGCAATAGTAGCCTGGGATACATGTTAGTACCATGGTAATTACCTAGGTCATTGCCACCATCAGACATCAGAATCAGAATCAGAATCAGAAGACTTTTATTGCCATGACATGTAAACATGTTAGGAATTTGGTTTGGAACAATGGAGCACGGTTTACAGCAGGACAGGTGCAAGACAGGACAAGACAGTGCAAACCAACATCAAAGTGCAAGAGTCATAATTAATATAAATATAAAGTGCAGAGATCAAGTGTTCAAGTGTTCATATCCAGACAGTCCAAAGCTCTCTGGGTGGGGGTGGAGGGAGGGTAGATAGATAGGGGTCAGGTCAGGGGGGGGGGCAGCGGCATTTAGGAGCCGGATGGCTGTGGGGAAAAAGCTGTGTGTATGTCGGGCCTTCACAGTTTTTAGGGACCGCACCCTCCTGCCTGAGGGGAGCGGGGCGAAGAGACCGTGTCCTGGGTGTGCGGGGTCAGCCATGATCTTCCTGCAAGATCAGTCCATCCCTTCATGCAAGTCTGCTCAACCCATTTAGAGTTCTCAGGGACACAGCTAAAACTGTATTGTAAGGAACAAGAAAAATCAGACCTATTTAAGAGAATTGTTAGAGAACACCCACAGTGTAAGTGTAGGTGTCAGTAGTCTCTCTTGTCAGACCTCACCAGGTTAAGAGTCTGGCAAACACAATGCTTTGATTGGCTATTTAGGACAGACATTTGGGGTGGGCTGTTCATGTTCAAAACTAGTTTGCAGTGCCAATCGCATAACAATTTGATAGACTTTCTACTAATGAAGCCATTGATTGAACCACAAAAACATTGCGATGCACCTGACATACTATGATTTTGGGGGTCTCAATAGCTGCTAGTCCAGTAAACTAGTCCAGATTCTGTATTGTTAAAGCAAGTCTGTTGGTAGACTTACAGTGCTCTGTATAATAAGTGAAGCATTTATTCTTCTTTTGGCTCTATACTCCAAAGGTTAGAATGTATTAAATCAAAGGTTAGAATGTATTAAATCAAATAATTACTATGAAGTTGAAGTAGATATTCTCAGAATACAAATTGTATTTGATGGTACATATTTATTTCACCATTTTGAAATGACAACACTTTTCATACATAGTCAGCCTATTTCAGGGCACCATATGTAATTAAAGACTTGAGTTTAGTATTTGGTCGACAATCCTTTGCATGCAATAACTGCCTGAAGTCTGTGACCCTTTGACCCCACCAGACGTTGGATATCTTCTTTGGTGATCCTCTTCCAGGCCTGTACTGCAGCCATCTTCCTTTGTTTGTTTTGAGGTAATTTTTGTCAGGAAATGAAATGTATGTTTAATTGTATGAACTTAAATCTGAAGATTGACTTGGCCAGTCAAGACCTTTCCACTTACTGGCCTTGACAAACGTCCTAGTTGCTATGTCAGTATGTTTTGGGTCATTGTCTTACTGTATGATGAAGGGGTAGTGGTGGTCTAGTGGATAGTGAGTTGGACTTGTGATCGGAAGGTTGTGAGTTCAAATCCCGCCTGAAACCACACCACTACTAGTGTGCCCTTGAGTAAGGCACTTAGCCCTCAGTTACTCAAGGGGGAATGTCCCTGTAATTCGTAATTGTAAGTCGCTTTGGATTAAAAGCGTCTGCTAAATGTCAAAAAAAATATTATAATTATTAATATTAAGCACCATCCCATTCATTTGGAGCCATTTGCTTGCATTTGAGCAGACAAGTGACAAGTATATTTCTGTACGTTTCTGTATTACATTCTGCTGCAGCCATCAGCAGTTAAATCATCAATGAAGGTAAGTTAGCCAGTTCTAGTGGCAGCTCTATATGCCCAAACCACAACACCCCCTCCACCACGTTTCACAGATGAGGTGGTATGCTGTAAATCTTAGGCAGATAAAAAAAAAATCTTAACTATCCACTTGCAGTCACGTTGGTACATGATCATATTCATCGTATCTGTCCTTAACAAAATGTTCAGACCTCTGCAGGCTTTATAGTTGTTGTTTTTTAGCAAACTGTAACCTGACTATCCTTTTTGAGGAGAACGAGTGGTTTGCAGCTTCACCCTCACAGTGAAGCTGCAATGAAGACATTTTCCATCTCACGCCACACGCTACTTCCTGGAGAGTGTTCCTGATCTGTGAGATGGTTGTTTTGGGGGTTTTCTTAATTATGGTGAGCATTCTTTGGTCATCCGTTGTAGATGTCTTCCTTCGCTCATCAGAGCTTTATCTTTTTCTTTTGAATGATGTTCCACACAGTTGATTTTGGAAGGTTTCAGTTGTTGGCTATGTTTTTTTTCCTGATAATGTCAGCCTCATCATGGCTTCTCTGACTTTAATTGACTTCTCTTTGGTCCTCAGTACTAGCCATTAAGAGCTCTCTGATGACTGCACAAATTAGGTGATGGAACACACGAACCAGAACACCTTTCATGCCAAATGTCCTATGCATAAAACATGTAATTTCTGAATGATGAAACCATACACAAATACCATCAAATAAAATAATCTGAGAATCTGTTCTTTGACCCCATAGTAATTGTTTGATTTCAAATCCAATCTTTTGGAGTATAGAAAAAAATGCAGGGCACTGTTCTTCCTTAATAATGTTAGTCTAGAATAATAGAATAAGGTATTTCTAGCTATTGTTAGAAGTCATCCCACCTCATCATAATAGTCATAATAAGGTATATGTTTCTCCAAAGAAATGTTGATTAATTAGACTGCTGAATTAAGATTAGGCACCTTTCCACACCACATGCTTCTCTCACACAACGGACTCAAAATGGAATCTCTGTCTATTGTATGTAGTGGATTATTATACAACAGTTAGATCCGAGTCATCCGACCAAGTAATTTGATTGAACAAGAGGCATTCCATGAGTGCCGATATACTAACAGCACTGGGACCTTTAACTATATGTATCACTCTGCCGCACAGGTGTTCTATTAAATGACCGTTAATTAGACTACATTAACGGTCGTTGTCTATCAGATTATCTATCAGTGTGTATCAGAGGACGAATGTGTTTTGCAGGTCTGAAAGCTTGCTAAAAAAGTTACTGGAGACCATCCACCGAGAACAGGAAACGATGGAGCAATGTACTATCTGATGTCAACTCGTCTGAATCGCATTCACACATTCACCACCAAAGCGACTGTCAACCGAGTCATATTTCACTGGTTGCACAATACATGGAAACGTACAGATAAATGTACACGATACAAAGTAGCTAGCTCAGGTTACTAGGCAACAGTCCAGTTGTAGTTCAGTTGCGGAACTATCTTTTGTTGGTGGAGCCAAAATAAATGATTAATTAAACAAACAAATCATAATCTGTTGTCGCTTATTACTGTTAACTAATAAATGGCGCTGTAGAACTGTTGTATAAAAGCAAAATCACACAAGAGGGAGTGCTGTTATACATAATATCAGCACGGCTGTGATTGTCTTCACACGGCTGTGATTGACCGAATCACAGCCGTGCTGATATTCAGTATAACAGCACTCCCTCTTGTGTGATTTTGCTTAAATAGTGGCATTACTAAAGGTTCTAGAGGCTATTTACCCATGACAACTATTATAATGCCATTGCCTTTATGACATTGCATCATTTGAGCATCCCATTTGGCCATTATCACGAATCTCTTCAGTTCTGAATCAAGCAACATACTGTATTCTGTGTTCCAAAATGGTTTCTTGCACTCTCTCTAGAGCGTATACAAAGCGTATACACATTTAAGCATTATGGAAATGGATTAAGTGCCGTTCCAAACTCGAGTCTTTTAAATGTCAAGTACGTATTGAGTTCTCCTGGCGAAGTTGGGAGGTGTGAACAACGAAGCATGGTGGCCAGCATACATTCCCCTACGCTCTGTTACCAGTGGTCATTGTGATTTGCACACAAGAAGTAGAAGAAGAAGGTTTAGATGTTGTTCTTCACAATACCATGTTCTCATGTTGTTGTGAAGTAGCTGCAACAATATTAAGTTCTCATGTTGTTGTGAACTAGCTGCAATAATGAGTCCTCATGTTAACAAGGTATAGCTTCAGGCATAATAGGCAGACAACACACCTGTCACCAAAACCTGTGATGAGAACTTTAGGTTATTTACATAACCCCAGTTCTCTGAGTAGTATTCGTGAGTATCTCACTATGGGAACGCCCCCTGCGTGACCTCATCAGAAGCTGAATTACACTGCGCCAGCCCATTGGCTGGCCCAGGCGACGCTTGTGTCAGGAGGTACGGGACCCTCCGCCTATATAAGGCTTACACACGGCGTCTGTCGTCATTCAAAACAAGCAACCTCTTCCTCGCTTCTAAAGCAAGGAGGGTGGTCCGGTGAGATACTCACGAATACTACTCAGAGAACCGGGGTTATGTAAATAACCTAAAGTTCTCTTTCATAGTATTCGTTTCGTATCTCACTATGGGAACATAGTTACTCCCGTATTGCCAGACCTGCCTGCAAAACGACAACTGTCCCAGAATGGACCCTCACACTCTAGGAACTACGTCCTAAGAGGAACCCAAACTGAGGACTGAGTGTGATAGCGTTGGAGCCGTAACATCCAACCTATAAAATCTAGCGAACGTGTGGGGCGAAGCCCAGCACGCCGCCGCACACACCTCCTGAATAGACACCCCTTTAAAGAGTGCCCAGGAGGTCGCCAAACCTCTAGTAGAGTGCGCACGTAAGCCCGCGGGGGGCTGTAGACCCTTACTAGAGTAAGCCAAGGCAATAGCCGCCACTACCCAATGGGAAAGGCGCTGTTTTGACACTGGCTTTCCCGTGTGTGGATTCGCCCAGGATACAAACAACTGGTCACCTTTCCTGCAACCCCGAGTCCTGTCTATGTAAACACGCAGCGCGCGGACAGGACATAAAGTATGCAACCGCCTGTGCTCTTCCGAGGCGAAAGGCAGGGGATAGAAGGCAGCCAACTCTATAGGGGTGCAAGAGCCTATAACCTTCGGAATAAAGGCTGGGTTAGGCATCAGACTGACCCTAGAGTCCCCTGGGGAGAACTTTGTACACTCTCGGTGCACCGAGAGCGCATGGACTTCACCTATGCGCTTAGCCGAAGCCAAAGCAAGCAATAGGACCGTCTTTAGCGTTAACACTTTCACCTCCACCTGTTCCAGCGGTTCGAACGGTGGGCAGGAGAGAGCATCTAGTACCATAGGGAGGTCCCATGAAGGAGCTAACGGCCTAGACGTAGGCAATTTCCTTTGGGCCCCTTTCATAAACTGGCACACCAACGGGTGCTGGCTTATCGACTTTCCACCCAGGCCAATATGACAAGCCGAAATAGCTGCCAAATAGACCTTAACGGTTGAGAAAGCCTTACCCTTCTCAATCAGGTCCTGTAGAAATGACAGAATAACTGTCACAGAACACTGAAAAGGGACAGCGTGTGACTCTGAGCACCAAGTCTCGAACACACGCCACTTATGCCCATACAACTTTCTAGTTGATGAGGCTCTGGCGCACTGAATAGTGTCGATCACCCCTTGGGGAATACCCACTAGTGCAAGGTTGATCCCTTCACGGGCCAGGCCCACAGAGACAATCTCTCTGGGTGGGGATGGAATATCTCCCCCCGCGCCTAGGTCAGCAGGTCCCTGCGCAGCGGTAGTTGCAATGGCGGACCGGATAGGAGTTGAAAAATCTCCGCCAACCAGTGCTTTCCCGGCCAACGCGGGGCTATCAGCACCATGGACAGATCTCCTTCCCTCACTCTGGCCAGAGTCGGGGGAATGAGTGCCACCGGTGGGAACGCATACAGGAGGGTCCTCGGCCACTCGTGCGCTAATGCGTCCACTCCCAGCGGGGCTCCCCGATCGCACAGAGAGAAGAACATAGGACACTGGGCGTTCTCTGCCGAAGCATAAACGTCCACGGTCGCTTGACCGAATCGTGACCAAATCTGTTTCACTACTTCGGGGTGAAGTCTCCAGTCTGCGTACAGTGGGTTGCCCCTGGACAACAAATCTGCTCCGTAGTTCAGAATGCCCGGTACATGGGTTGCTCTCAGCGACCGCATGTGTACACTGCTCCACACTATCAGTCTGTATGCCATAGTGTGTAACTGGTGGGACCTCAGTCCCCCCTGTCTGTTTACATAGGCAACGACCGTGGAGTTGTCTGTCCTCACCAAAACATGATGTCCTCTCAACCACGGGAGGAAATGTTTCAGAGCCAAGCGAACAGCTAGCAGTTCCAGGCCGTTTATATGGGTAGAACGTAAGTGTGGGTCCCAACCCCCGTTTATCGTTCTCCCTTCGAAAGTGGCACCCCAGCCTCTCAGAGAGGCGTCCGTGGTGATTACTTTTCTGTTCAGGCCAGGTCCCATAGAAACACCCTGTGTTATGAAACCTGGGTCCTTCCACTGGTGCAGAGCCAGTGAGCAATCCCTGGAGACCCTCACACGGCGGTGACCGTCGCGGTGGGGGTCCAGGCCCAGAGAGGCCACCCAGCGCTGGATGCCTCTCATGTACAGGCGCCCCAGGGGTATGGCCACTACAGCGGAGGCCATCAAGCCTAACAACCTCTGGCATTGTTTGAGGGTAACTATGTTGCCCCTGCGAAACAGGGCTATAGTCGCGCGCATCGTCTCCACTCTTTCTGGAGACAAAAACGCCTTGGCTCGGATAGAGTCCAGTGCGAGCCCTATAAACGCGATGCGTTGAGAGGGTGTCACCATGCTCTTTTCCATGTTTATTCGGAACCCCAGACTCGTTAGGTGTTTCGAAATGACTGCTGTGTGACGCGCCGCCTCCTCGCGGGAGGTGGCTGCCACTAACCAGTCGTCGATATATGTGGCCACTCTGATACCCCTCTGTCTGAGAGGGGCCACTGCTGCCTCGGTGCATTTTACAAACACCCTTGGGCTTAGTGACAGGCCGAACGGAAGGACCACATATTCGTACGCTATCCCTTGGAAAGTGAATCTCAGATATTTCCTGTGTGGAGGATATATCGGAATGTGGAAATAAGTGTCCTTCAGGTCGATTGATGTGAACCAATCCCCTGCTCGTATGAAACTTAGCAGGGAAGAGTGTGTCAACATCCTGAATTTGTATTTTCTGAGATGCTGATTCAAGACGCGGAGGTCTAGAATAGCCCTCATGCCCCCCCCTTTCTTTGGGACCAGAAAATACTTCGAGTAGAAACCTCTGTGGGTCTCCTCGAGAGGTACAACTGTTATAGCTCCTTTCTCCCTTAGAATGGAGATTTCCTCCAGGAGAATATTGGCTCGTTCGCCCTGAGCTTGAGAGTACAGTATTTCTCTGAATGGGGGTGGAGCGACACAGAATTGGAGCCTGTAGCCCCTTCGTAGTGTCCTCAACACCCAGTCTGACTGTGTGCAGTCTGCCCATTCCTGCTGATGCGTGTTTTTCAGGCATTCTGCCTGGATGCGCTTGTCAGGACATTTTAAATACATTGTGCATTAACGTGTTTGAGTGACAAACAACTTTGCAGTATGAACAGTCTCTCAGCTTTCCCCCGGAAGGCGTGTGAACACGGACGCCGACCGTGGTCTTGCACATTGTATGGAACATGTCTTACCGAACTTGCTCTGGAACGGAGCTGGGAGGGTACAGAGCGGTCAGCGAGGGGGGCCGACTGGACTCGCTCTCCTCCCGAGGAGAGGCTGTCAGATCACCCGCCTGGGTCACGGGCGCTGCGGGCTGCGCTCTTCTCGGAAGGCACAGCTCCATAGCCTCATCCTCTCTCTTTTTCTGCTCACATCTCTTCTGCATTGAGGTGACTGCTGCACCGAAGAGACCCTGCGGTACGATAGGGGTGTCGAGAATTTCTTCTCTCTCCTTCGCCGACAGGTTGGTGAGACCGAGCCAACGCACCCTCTCCTGCAGTACCATGAGACCCATGGATTTACCCGTGGCTTGAATGGCCATCTTGTGGAGACGGAGGATGTGATCCGTTATAACGCAGATTTCTTCCCATAGGGTATTGTCTGGCTTAACAGTCATATCCTCCTCCAGCTCAGCCTGGTAGGCGGATAGGAGTGCGGAGGCATTGAGAGCCCTCGCTGTCAGTGCCGCTGCTTTGTATCACTTGTCTGTAAGGCTAGCCTGAAAGCGGTCCGACTTGGAGGGTAGGGACGGGGCAGCCGAAGATACGGGGGTCTTCGGGTGCAGGTGGCGCGCCACCACCGGCTCGACCGGTGGGATGTGGCGGAGGCCGAGGGAGTCCATCCCCTCACAATCCAGTTGAGAACCCCCGATTATTGGGTGTTTCTCACTGAATGGCCGTTCTTTCCACGTAACTGCTATCTCATCGAGTAGCTCGGGGAAGAACGGCATAACTTGTTTCCCAGTCATAGCCGCCGTCTGCAGTCTTTTGCCGTCAAAGCGTGACTTAGCAGTTTCGGTTTGGGCGACGGGCCAGGGGATATTCAGCCTTTTTTTTTCTGCTGTTCGCTTGCACATGTCCTGCATGTCACAGTCCATGAGAGACGGGGCGGAGGGTTGGTTGCCTCCGCCAGGCGTGGGGGGCTTTTCAGCTCCGCGCCTACCGATTGAGAATGAGGAGTCCTCCTCATCATCGGTGGACAAAATGAGGTCTGAGTCGTGCGACCCTCCCTCATCATTGTCCGAGTCTCTCCTAGGGTCATAGCGAGCAGCGGTAAAGCTGTCAACTCCCTTGTCATCCAGTACCGGGAAACCGATGTCAAAGCTATGTGGCACTAAGTCCGCCCAGCATGGTGTCGGTAAACCTGGAGACATGTCCGCGTTAGACTGTGATGGCAGCGTTTCGGCTGCCTCACACAGAAGCGGATCTTCTCCCGACAGGCTAGCCATGCGACTTAGCCGTCGGCGGAGAAGTTTATTGGGGAACACTGCACAGTGGATACACTCATCGGTAGAGATAACAGCGGCCTGGGCGTGGGTTAATCCCAGACACGCTGCGCACTTAGAGTGAGTGTCCCAGCTAGCCATTGACTTGCCGCACGGGCAGGTCTTCCGGCTAGTTTCAGCTGTGCTAGGTCCGCTAGCCTCAACGTTAGCCATTGCTGGCTAGGGGGTTGTAGGCTAGCTGCTAGCAGGCCTCGCTACTTCACCCGTTAGCTTGTCAGCTATCAAGGGAAACAGAGGGGCCAGGGGAGGGATATTACTATCTACCCGCTAGCAGTGCGTTATAGAGATAAAGTTATTTTTACTTTTGTCTCTCACACTGGGTATTGCTACCCGTAACCGTTCGGAGTATTCCTACTCGCAGAACAGGGAGTATTGCTACTCGTGTCGTTCAGAACGAGGAGTATTGCTACTATTTTCGTTCCGAGCAAGGTGAGTATTGCTACTCGAATCGTAACACGGGGTATCGCTACCCCGAGTTAGAGTATTCCTACTCTTCAACAGAAGTATTTCTACTCCTGTGAACGTCAACGTATGCAGTTTAGCAGCAGAGCGCCCGTCGGCACGAGTTGGTCGCTCGTATCTGTGGACTGTTTAGCTCTAGCCACCCGCACAGTTGTCGTCAGCTCCAGTGAGAAGCGAGAAGAGGTTTTTGAATGACGACAGACGCCGTGTGTAAGCCTTATATAGGCGGAGGGTCCCGTCCCTCCTGACACAAGCGTCGCCTGGGCCAGCCAATGGGCTGGCGCAGTGTAATTCAGCTTCTGATGAGGTCACGCAGGGGGCGTTCCCATAGTGAGATACGAAACGAATACTATGAAAGAGAACCGCGATTTAAAAGAAAATACTCAATTCAATGCGTTTCATGTCTCTGTCTGTAATGACTCGTAATCCTCTGAGTGGGACCGGCACCTCTCTCCACCAACAGTAGATAAACATCACTGACATCCGACTTGAACCGCTTCTGGAGGTCAAAAAGATAAGTTCTCGTAATTGACAAATGATCTCTCGTAAAATGTAAACAAGCCTCAAGTAGCAGCCTTGTGTGCAGAGGGGAGAGGCCGGCCAACCGGCAGGGAGGGAGGGAGGGAGGGAGGGGAAGAACGAAGGTGGGAGGCTAGACTGAGATTAGTCCCCTCCTCATGTCTGCTGCCACCGGATCAATGAGGACCCCGAGGTTTATGGCTCCATTACGCAGCAGGGCCATCCCGTATCATGGGCAGCCTCCCTCTGCTCTCCCTCTCCCCTCCCCCCCCCGCCCTCCCCCCCCCCCGCCCTCCCCCCCCCCCGCCCTCCCCCTCCCCCGTTCAACCTGTGATGAACAGGGCCGCGCCGAGGACATCAGATAATGAAAGACTGAATGGGAGTCTTGCACCGTCCAACCTCCGCTTAATGTCCTCTCTGAGGCACCGCAGGGAGGAGGCAGACAGAAGGGATTTGGTAAGGCAGGATCGCTCTATAGAGCAAACAGAAACGCGGAAGGCCAAGTGAGCCGATCAATTACACGCGGGCAGGAACATAACACGGCAGTTGGAATTATGTGCCAAGACGTTCACATACAAGGACTGCAAAAAAAGATGCTCATATTGGCACGTCGGCTGTATCAGAGTGCAGCGCTTTGTCGGTGGGATGAGATGTCTTGAGATGGTTGCGGGGTGGGATTTAGTCTCAGTCGATCGTTCAGTTTATTTTCCCAAATGTTTCACATTTTCAAGGTAGGTCTCCAGTATCCTCTTTAGGATGTATGAACTAAATGATGTTAACGCTGCCTACCCTTTTGCCCCTTTGACTCAAACCACTCAGGGACAAGCTGTAGACAGTCCATAATGAGCCCCATAAATGACCAAAGAAAGCAAAGACAGAGCCTCACAAAAGACGAAGTTCATCTGCCATCTATACAATGAGATCATAAATCACTCAGGGGCAGTGTGTGTGTGTGTGTGTGTGTGTGTGTGTGTGTGTGTGTGTGTGTGTGTGTGTGTGTGTGTGTGTGTGTGTGTGTGTGTGTGTGTGTGTGTGTGTGCATACGTGCGTGTGTGTGCGTGGAGAACATTCGTTAGAGACACCACATGTCACCTCACCTCTGTGAAGAGGACTCACGTCTGACTAGAGTCCAAACAGTCTCACTATAGATGATTTTTTTGCCTCCCTGTCTGAAACAGGGATGAAAACAGCCACATTTAAGTCACTGAAACGAGGGAAGCGAAGACTCAGTGGGCAGTTAAGTAAAAGCTCATCATAAACACCCTCTACAAACTCTAGGACCCAAAGTACCGCTGGGAGATTTAAGAAGCTTAAAGCTATACCTCACCATCCCCAAAAATATAGTGCTCTTAATACATGAAACCATAACACGTTGATTCATCGTGAATGTACGTTTTACATCTGCATTCATGGAGAAAATCCTTATCCACACATGGTGAGTTAAGGATTGAAGAAAAACATATTTTTCCCCTCTACAGCACAAGTGGATAAGTGTTGATAAAACCGCTCTGACTCCTACTACAAAGCTAATGTAAATGCTGATATGCAGATAAGATAAATGTCAAGATAACTGGGTAGCAATGATTGTGTTCCCCTGAGAATGATGAATGAAACAAATTGCACAGTCTATACTTACTCCAAGGGTGCTGCATGCCTGTTTTTTTACATGATATACTGTATTTAAACAGTAAACCCAATGACTGCAGGGTTAGGGTTAGGGTTGTGTCTGTGAGGTGTGTATCACAGTTCTCAGTTCAGTTCTTGAACAGAATCTCAGTGCAAATGTTTTGAAGACTGGGGAACAACAACTTGAGAATGAGTTGCTAAGCGATAGGAATGCAGCTCGTCGTCGATTAAGTAATTAAATGTAGATCTTTTATATTATAATAATCTCACAGGTTAATGTATATATATATATATATATATATATATATATATATATATATATATATATATACGTAAATATAAGTATGTGAGTTCACATTGCTAATGTTGTTCCCAGATGTATTTTACTGCTTCTTTTAGTTGCTATGGAGACTAACACTTGGGTACATCAATGCGGGAGACCTTTCTGAACTGCACATGAAATGACAATGAAAGAAAGGATAGGGAGTGTGTTCTGTAGTCAGTGAGAAAGAGGTTGTGTATAGAAAACAGGTTTATTGTATATTGTATATAACTTTTTGAGTCTAACTGGCAATGATATATTATTAAAGTACTGTCAAATGTTATTTCTCTCAGCATACAGACAATGCACTATTCAGTCTTACCATAGAGTCTTCCTATTGTCTATGTTTTTATATGGACAAGAATATTATATCTACAAATCATTTACCTGTAGTTATACACTATATCATGCGCACACAGTTTTGTGAAAATTGTTTGCTAGGTTAAGTAGAGCAGTCATAGCTTGGGGAGCTCTTTAAACAAATTATGCAAAGTTGAAATGCCACTGGAAGTCATAAACCACGTTTGGCCAAAGGCTATGAACATCACACTGAATACTGAGTATTACACACAACAACAATGAACGTGCATCACTGGCTAAAACTAGGTCCCTCTTATGAATAGGTCACACACACACACACACACACACACACACACACACACACACACACATCGCCCCCCCAGGTCTATGTAGGAAAATAAATTAAAGTACTCCCTATTTATCCTGTAATTGTATCCGACATACTTGGTTGGTATGTAATACCTCACCTAGAGGAACAAGGGAAAACTCAGTTTTTGCTCAGTTTTGCCTCATAGGCCCACAGTACGTAATCTGCAAAGTTGAGGGGGGCAGGCAGGAAAAGCTACATTTTGTATATTTTACTCCATTGCTACTGTGTGACGGTATTGCACTGTGAATTACTATGTAAGTACAGTGTTACTAGACACAGTTAACAATGACATGCAGATGCAGCCAGAGGGGGATTCTGTCATGATAATGGTTTTGAGAGTCTGGGCCTATTTTAATGAATGAATAGGGCCTTATAGGGCCCATAATATGACTACTATCTAAAGCAGCTAAATGTGACAGCAGCGGGTGAAACCGGGAACAAGTCGGCAACAAATCAAATTGTTCAGACTTTTATTCTGAAAGAATTTAAATAAATGTAAACTGAAAATCAATCACACACTCGCTAGTCAAACCAAATATTGCAATGCAATGGATTCGGTGAGTAATTCCCACCACCACCTAGTTAACTATAACACTACTTTACATTGTGAGCAGGCTCACAAAACAAGCTGTGTTAGTTGACTGGCGAGTGTGTCATTGATTTTCAACATCGTCAAAATGTATTTACATTTTTTCTGAATAAAAGTCTGCAAAAACATTTGACTTGTTCCAGGTTTCACCAGCTGCTGTCACAAATTATGTAACAAAAAACTGTCTGGGCAAACTGTCTACAGACCAAACCAGGAAAACATTTTTAAAAGTGAAACATCCCTTTAACTGTGACATAAAGTGTAACAACCTTTAAGGAAGCCATTAGGTTTTTATTGAACCTAATAGATACCAAATGGTTAAAGTGCTTCCAAGACAACCTCTGTCAACAAACAGAGAGGGAAGAGAAAACCTTGAGAGATAAGAGGAAATGTAGGAAACGTTTTGGTGGACCTTTTTAAAGGCCCGCTCCAGTCAAAAATATTTTTCCTGTATTTGTGATGTTCTTTGCACAATGGTATATTCAATAAACACTGTGGAAATGTGAAACACATTTTCTGCATCGTTTAACAAAGATTACTTTTTCAGAGCTGTTTCTATAAGATACGATATTCGCCCCTTTCTTGATCTCAAATATGGTCTTCATTTGAATAGCCAATCACCTTTAGTCCTTGTGTGTTTAGCAACAGGGAGGATACAGTATATGCAGTAAAAGTAAATGTGAATGTGAATGATTAATAGTTCTGAAGTAGCCTAGTTAGGTAGTAAGCTGGTTATTGGAACATAAATTGATTCTGAGTCTGAAATTTGAGTCTGCAAGTTGCATTCACCCATTGGTTTATGAGATGCTTAGGAATGATACAAAATTGAAATTAAACCGAGTGGAGTGGAGCTTCAACAACACATTGATGCCATTACTGAAGCCTTACTTATCACAAGGACACTCCTGTCATTCTGGAGAATGTGACCACCGTAGAGAGAACAACCATCAACTATTTGTTTACTATCAAAACCTTTTTTAGAAATTTTCCACCGTTGACCGCTCGTCTGTGCCTTTGTGGTGAACACAAACGAGTCAGGGGAGAGATAAGGAGAGACAGCCACATCTCTGATCTGAGCCATCTATCTATCCCGACCACGCCTGCGGAGATGTAATTCACTTATCAGGATGTAGGGACCAGCTGCCTCCGTCTCGGAGCAAAGGGGAAGCCAACGTGCCCGGCTCGTCTGCAGGCACGCAGGCAGCCAACTGCCGCTGATAAGGGCCCGACTTCACATGTCTGTTCGCCACAAATGGGTTTCCATTTCGCTTTCACAGTTCACTGGCACTTAAATTCACTGTCCACATAAATATCCCCTCCGCTCATCTGGGTAAGAAAACTAAATCAAAGGTGTGGGGCAATGTTTTAAATTAAGAGACAGTTGCAGAACAAGGGGGGGGGGGACAGACATTCCGAGAAGAAGTCAATAAATGTAGACATTTCTGATGTCCTCAGAATTGCATAAGTTTGGGTCTGTATGGAAGTGGGTTGATGCATTGGAGCATAGGCTACTCTGGGCTGGCGGTTTGGGTGGTGCATCTAGTGTAGAGAGAGAGCAGATGATACATTTGATCAGACTACTCTGGAATCTCTTTTCCGAAAACCTCTCACAAATCAAGCTGATATGGGAGCTGAACGGTCGTCATTCTGACAGCGGCTCCATGGCAGCATCACGTTGACAGACAGCTTCCTGCGGTGGATTAGAGGGCATCTGCCGCTCTCTGACTAGGACGGACCAGAACGGAGGGTATTGCAACATCAGCTAGGGATCTCTCTCAGTGATGGATGGAGGAATGTAAAACTGCTGTATACCCTACTTCACACTATAAGGGCCAGACCAAGCTGAGCTGTACTGGGCTGGTCAGGTTATGCATCCACCTTAATTGCTAAGACTGTGCTGGAAAGTACGAAAATACGAAATATGACATATGAAAGCAGAATATGGGAGTCAGTAGCCTACAGTATGGTTTTGGGTCAGCCCTCTGGTGTGTAAAGATGCTTCTCACTGTCAGTGACAGCAGTAGTCCTCCTAAAGACCTCTACACCTCTGTACAATTCTTAAAAAAAGAATTTAAAAAAAAGGAATTCTTCCTTCCTCTAGCATTGCAACTTGCATACTAACTTAAAAATAATAAAATGATAATAATCTTTGTGACTCACTTACTTTAGACAAATGTGACACGGTCTGGTGAAAAGGTCCGCATGTCAGCAATTCTCAAGTCTCGCCATTACCAAAAAGTGTTGAATAGCCCACTCGATATAGCAAACAACAGTTTTAGGATCTAAATATTAAATACTCTAAATACTAAATACTCTAAATACTAAATACTAATACTAATTTGTAAATTGGATTCACTGTATAGTCTGCATAGGCTACTGGGTAAGTGATGCATGGCTTGATGTGTTTTTAGCATGTTGATGTTCTATCAGCATGTTACGTACTAAACATGCAGTTAGATGTTCATAGCGATGTTTCTTCTAAGCTGATAGCTATTAGCAGCTGTTTTGTGTGTGTTTTGATTCAGAGCGAGTTTCTCCGCTATTTGGTTTGAAGTGTTCCAACATTCAAATATCATATCTTCTTCAACTATTTTCAGATTTCACTGTATGACACATCATTTGAAAGCTTACAATCTGCACTTTCCTAATCTGGAAATGACCTTACCTTACTTGAAGACTGTTTCACCAGACCCTGTCACAAATATACTTGTTGTAATCACTTTGCATAAAAATGTCTGCTAAATGTCAAAAAAGTAAATGTAAAATGTAATTTCAACTTTAATGCACATAAAAAGGACACAGATCGTTAAATTAGGATTTGAACAATGATTGCGTAATAAACTCAGTTACAGTTGCTTGTTTAGTGTGCACTCACGCGGACCCACTGCAGAGCAAAACCATTACGACTGCAGTTTGCTAGTTTGGATTATAGTGGTTATTACTGCTATGGTTCCACAGCAGCATACCTATCAAAATGACATCTGCTGCTTCACCAAACAAAATAATGCTTGCCTATTAAGTTATTCCTGGTCTCTTTTGCCCAACAGCAAAGACATTAAATGCAGAGCTTGTGTGTGGAGTGTTGTTACTTATTAGAAGGAACGTGTTGCCATAGGAACAATAATACTGATTATGGTATCCATCACATGAGTGATGATCACAACGGCAGATTCCATTTATACCACAAAGCAAATCCACTCAGTTCATATAATTGTTTTATCTGTTTTCCATATAATATCCAGCTAAGCTTTTCTTCACCATCACAAGTTAATTAAGTGATCATTCTGCCGGCAAGCCATTAACAAAATCACACCGGGCGTCAATACTTTAATTCTCAGCCTTAAGGCGAGTTGCAATTGATTCTGTCACTTTCAATGGTCTCAGATGCTGCAGAGGGCCACAGCCGATTGCTATTGGAACAGCTGCCAGTCGAGCTGCAAAGTCTGGGGGAGAGTCGGGTGTTTTTGTCAGTGTAGCTTGAGATGTCCCCACCATCATGTTTGTGATGTACGAAATAAGACCAATCTACTTTGGATCACAGAGTTTGACCTTATGTTCTGTTGTTTTCTCTTTTGGCATCTCGCTGAGAATACCTCCGTTTTTTCTCCTGAATTGCTGATGTTCAAAAACCGCAGCGTATGGTCTCACTTTTCGCCTTTCTGCCAATTTCACGCTTGTGTGATAGCTGAGGCCACACTCCCCCCTCAGATGGGAGAAAGATGCATTAACGTCATTACAAATGCCTCACAGGAAGGAATTTACTCTCTCATTTACTGTGTATTATAGTGAAGATCTTTTTACTACAGTTTGAGCTTAGCTTTTGTGTCTCTCCCCAAGGCTGCACTTATTAGGCTGCAGGTGACAATTGCAGGTCGGGGTATTGTATGTCCCTTTTGCCTTCTACCTAAAAGACATAGACATTATTATTTATTTATGTTTTAAATAACCCTGGGAACTCACCGATGCAATGTCAAGCAGGCATGTCAAAATGCACCTCAGGCATGTCAAAAAAAAGAAGTAACACGTTTCAAATTCAAACCCACTCACTCAAAGTGAGACGACAACTGTGTTGCCACATGCAGTAAGACTACGTTGGTAGGTGTAGGTGTAGGTGTTTGACTTGGAGAGACTGCGAGGCAAGCTGTCAGACTACATCAGAGTTTTTAACAAGGTATTTCAGTCTATGCACAATATGCCCAGCAGTGGAGACCTCTTACACGAGGAAGGGGAGGACCATTCTACTCAGTGAATCTTTTAATAAAACTATAATAAATACTGTATATTCACATGTTACCAGATACCTGATTAACACTGTTTTGTAATGAAGGTTTAGAGTAACACCATGGTGCCAAGCTATTGTTTTGTCCTCCTCTGCATTTACTTCAACACAAAACATAGAAGGTTTGTGGTTCTCACCACCTTCCATAGACTTACAATACCATACTGATGATGACTTCCGACTTGTCGTCCTTCAAGCTCTTGCAGTATGAACTAACATCTTCCCCATCCAATCAAAGGATCAAAGAATTAATCTAGTACTGGAAACACAAGCTACAGCTATCACTGTTAGTGCACAAATGTGTTGAGTAGTTGACTCAAAGATATATATATATCTCGTATACATCTTTTTCTTCTGAGTTTATCTTTGCTAGCTGCTAAGGAATAAGAATACTTGTGTTATGTTAGCTAGCTGGCTAAGACTATCCCACACTGCAACTCCTCAGATTTCGGTCTTATTATTGTCACTGCTTTGGAATTGTATGTTCCGCAAATGAGTCATAGTTTCATAACTATGGTGGTTTTATGGTGATTTTTTTGCCTGATGACTGACAGCTGTTGTGCACTGAAGTCCCCAGGAGAAAGGACAAGGTAAGAGGAGCGTGGAGATTCAAGACGGAATTCTACAACAAGCAAAGTGATGCTGTATGTGGATAACAGATCTGCTAGATGCAGGAAAAGGGTCTGCAAGACGTTATTGAAAGTGTCTGTCACCTTGAATGAATGAATTAATTAATGAATTAATTAATTAATGAATGGTCTTTATTGTCATTAATACAGTACAGGTACCATACAACGAAATTTAGGAGGGGGGGCTTAGGAGAGGATTACTCCAATGTAACACTCCTCCTGGTGGGCCTGCATTATAAAACTTCAATTGTTGGCTAGGTTGTAGCAACCTCATGATGGTTATAGGGTGGGCAAATTCGAGTATCATGCCTGGGCCTGGGTATGTAAATAGCCAAAACCTACCAATGTTACATTGAACTGGGTGAATGGAATACGAATTACATGAATGTCATTCAATATGCTGTAATAGAAATAAGACATGTCTCCTTAATAACCGCCACTGTGATACCTAGCATACATACATATCCATAGTACAGTATACTATTATTATATATACTAGTATATAGTACAGTACATGCCATTTAAAATGATCTGTAAACTTTCTTATAAAAGATAGGCTACCAACAGCAATCACATTCATGTCCTAATGCCTATGCCTTCAGGGGCCTCATTTATAGAACGTGCTTAGATACAATTTTGATCTTACTCGTGTCGTACGTAGAAAACCACGTCAACGTAGTGATTTATACAATTTCAACGTGAGTCAATTTGACAGTGGAAACGATCGTAGCTCTACGTCGAGTATTGACTTTGCGTACGCACATTACCTACTGGTTATGCGGAGTTATTACAGGCATGTGAGCCGCACTGGAAAAACGTTGCCTACTGTAATTCATGCGAAGTTTAAGTGGCTCGTAATAAAATTAACGATGTTGTTATCTGCCGAGAAAATGAGTTTAATTCAAGATTTAAAAGGAACTGATGTTTATGATTGTATTTCAGTCTTTCTTTATATCCCTCCGGAGCTGTCTATCTCCCCTTCAACATGCCTCGTGCGTTCCACAACGGACCTTGCCCGGCCACGCGCTCAATTATACTGGATTTTCTCCGGTGTCTGGGAGTTCGCAAAGGGAGTGAGCAGCCATATAAGAATAAGACCACCTGATAAGAATAAGACCATTATATTATTACAGTATAAGCAGCACTCGAGTTGAGGCGAGATGAAAACAGTCAAAATCGTCCCCCTTCTAAAACTGCCCTCCCCTCTTTCCATACGTTATGTCATTTATCAATGAACGTGGTATTACTGCTATTTCAAGGTGCGAGGGGGCACGCACACATGCAATGACATTTTTACTGACACTGAAGTCACTGATGCTGAGGGGATGCTAAAATTGTCCTCATATGATAAAATCCACCATCCCCCCTGATTTTCTTTTACAACTTGAGTAGAGTATAAGCATTTGCCTGGTTAGTTGTCATGATCAAACATTACAAACGCAACTTACCGAGAAGCCACTCTTCTCTGCCCTCTCCCGCTTCCAGACGAACGCCTACCCTATATTATAGCACTTGGCTTAATTCAGCCGCTATAATTGAGCCTCTATCACAGGCCTCAATACAAACCTCATTCACCTGCGTTCAATTCCAAGTATATTTGGTATTTATAGAAGGAAGCACGTACGCAACTTTAAACCATCTCAGCCCGTTTTATAAATAATGCTTACGTCCGTTTAGAAAAATGTGCTTACGTGAAAGTCAAAGATGACGTTCAAGTACTTTTTTATAAATGAGGCCCCAGATGTGCTGTTGTAGTATACCGGTTCTCTCAGCATGTATAACGCGTGTTTAACCTACCTTACTTAAAGGTTTCTCATACAGTGGCCTGGGGTGGTCCACTGGTCTAGCAGCCTGCTCTGCAGTGCACACATTATGGCCATGCCCTGCTGACATCCTCTCTCCTCATTTCTTTTTCCACTATCTGGAAAAAAACACAAAACCCATCTTTTTAATATTTCCTTTAAATGACTAAATAATTAAATTATGATTATATATCCAAGCGTCTTTGAGTGTCCAGAAAAGCGCTATTAGTCTAATGTATTATTATTATTATTATTATTATTATTATTATTATTATTATTATTATTATTATTATATAATGATTGGAGCACTTTGAGCTGCAACGTTTGCAGGAAAAGTGCTATACAAATAAATGTTATTATTATTATTATTATTATTATTATTATTATTATTATCTCTATCCAATAAAACAGAACCACACTCCAAAAAGAATAACCTTTAAAAGTTCCTCATACTAATATCATTATCGCGGTTGTAAGAAAGAAGGACATGTAAAACCAGACTTAATTGCAAAACAATTACTCTAATCTCAATTTGACACTGATTGACATCCTAGCCAGTCTGCCACTCTGCCACATTAATTTCAGCGAGGTCCTTTTCCTGTTTTTCATTCAGAATAATTATTTCCGATTGGCTCGTCATTTCGGAGAACTAATTGACTTGGGTCCCTTGTTGCGTCATTATCAACACAGCGCTTGTGTCAGAAGGTTCGATGCATTAGGAGACGGAGACGAGGTAGAAGCGAATGGACTGGTAAAGTGCCTGCACCTACTGAAGCCTCTGGCACCCAGTGTGCATTAACAACTGTGAGATAGTGTTTAGGGTTCAATCAGGACAGTATAAATTCTGAGGAGGTGACTACTCTGACAGGTTGACAGGGTCCCACTCACCGCCTAATTTATGGTTGGGGTTGCTTTTCCCGGTGCAAAGAGGCGGAAATGACTCTAGCACAGTAATAGAAATGGCTTTGGAGAGGAGGCAAAGTGAAGGTATAGGAGAAAGTGGATCGGGCTAACACAGGAGATTTTAGGAACCGTGTGCTCCTCACTTTCACCGACCCACAATAGGATGAAGGCATGGTAAAGAGGACTCCTGCTGTGACTACAACGACTTAGTCGTCCTATTACAATACACCTGGTTTTCTCCATACATAGATGGGTCTGTCATTTTGACACCTTTGTCCCTTTTAGAGTGCAGAATGCTTTTCTGCAGAGGACATGTGCCTGTCTATCACCTGGCTGTACAGTGAGGGTGGGAGGGGGGAGCGGGGAGAGTGTTTTCCAGGTCTGTCCCAACTGTGCTTAGCTTGAGTCCCTCTGGCACGGTGGTGGAAATGAAGGACCCCCTGCCATCAGCAGAAGTACGCAGGACCCAAAGTGCACCTGTGCTGCTGACTCAGGTCCCCAGCCAGTGACATGCCTTAAGTGCAGGTTGGGGGTGGGGCGGGGGTGGGGGGAGGTGGCAAGAGCTTTTAAAGGAATCATTCACTGCAGTGATGGGGATGAGGACAGGGCAGGACAGGTTTCACGCTAAGGGCCCTGTGACTCTGACAGGGGGAGTCGAATTATGATGCATACTGTATCCATGGGACATACGGTTATTCTCCGGGTGCGCATAGCACTGCATATAGCACAGCCAAGCACATCCTCCCATGGTTCATTGAAAGGAGCACCGTACTTCTGTCGATAAACAGCAGGTGTGCAAATTCAGCGGTCGACAATTGCTGTATGGTATGGAACACCAGCTGATTGGAGCATTTCTTGTCAACAGATGGCTATGTTCATTAGAAATGTACAGGCAGTAAAGATGTTCTCATTGTGCTAGAATGGCATGATTACTGCAGAACAGGAAGGGCAGGACTACGCAAATACTCCCACACACAAACTTATCCGCCTACTGTACAATTAAATTACCATGACCAGTTTACCAGTTGCGATGTTGAAGGGTGTGAAACTGTTTTTGCATTTGATTATCATGTATACTGTGCAATACTTTAAGGAGCTTGGAGCCATATAGCAGAAAGTGCATGATGCTCACTACTTTGCCATGAGCGATTTCTGTATAAATAAAACTACAGTCCCCAGAGCACACTCGCTTTAAAGGATTATAATCAGTGTGCAGTGGACAAAACTAATTCTTAATGCCAGGCTCTAAACTTCACAGGGCTTTGTAAATTAAAGTAAGAGCACTTGCCATGTAGACTGTCAGTATCACCAATCAGTATATGAAAAGAAAGTGAATAAATATTGTGTTTGCTGGAGGGCATAGCTTCTGTTTTACTTGATTCTTTTTTTTTGTATCCTCTGCAGCAACTCTACATAAGAAGCCACTCTGGACAAATTCAAGGAGAAGGAAAGTGAATGTTGAAAAGTTTCAGAGGACCTTGAGCGATATGAATCCAACTCCACTCACCAGGCATTGCCCTCTATAGCCCTGTGACTTGAGGTGTATTAACAATGCATAATGTTCTGGAATGTTTTAAAATTGTTGTGCACTTCTGACAACACCAGAGAGTACGAGGCCACAAGCTACATGAGTGCAAATAGGGATGTAACGTGAGTCTTATTAAGACACTTTGGCATGGAATTGTATTATGTTCAGACCTAGGTTCTGGGCCCTGGACAGTCTGGACGGATTGATGGCAGCTGCTGGACTGAAAAAATCAGGTGTAGTGCTGAGGCACAAATATGTACATTTCAAGCCTGCAAACTGCGACACTTTAAATAAATGTGCAATAACACTATGTGCAATATGACAACCCTAGTCGTCTATCTGTACAGTATAGTATAGTGGATAGTGTACATAGCCTTTATCTATGTAAACCAGCTCCTTCCCTTCTTGTGTTTTTTTTTAAGTTTTTTTTTTTTTTTTTTCCTAACACCAGGGGAGCCACCCCTCCTAAATGTCGTTGTTTGGTACCTGTACTGTAGCAATGACAATAAAGACCATTCATTCATTCATTCATTCATTCATTCATTCATTCATTCATTCAAATATGCCACCAATCATACAGTATGTCATGAAATATAATCTTGGAGCTTCGAAGGTTATTTAGCACTTACGGTTGGAAGATTGCAACTCCAATGTTCTTTTCTCCCACATTCCTCTTTACTAGCACAGTACAATGTGTTATCTCATATCTTGATTGGTAATCCACATTTCTAGCACATGTACTGTATGGGAAAAGGTACTGTCAATGTTAACGTAATTGGCAATGTTGTGGGACAAATATATTGTAGATGGTAATGTTGAATTTGCAGTAACACTTTGCAGTAAGTTGTCCTTATATTAACACTGTAATTAACGTTTCTATTCTTCTTTAGTAATTGTAAAAAGGCTTGTTTGTTATTACATTCAATACAAGTAAATATACCATGCAATTAAATGCCTGCGGCAGAGCAGCTCCACACCATAACATCAACAGTAGTAGAGAATAGATCAAATATAAACATCAAGAGTAATAACATTAAAAACAGTAAAAATAATAATATATATATATATACCTGTATTTTTTGTAGCAGCAGTAAAGGGAGTAATAATAATAATTACATTTATTTGTATAGCACTTTTCCTGCAAACGTTGCAGCTCAAGTAAGTGTAGAGTAGCAAAACCTTGTATAATAACAACAATTTCTCAACTCCATGTCTATGCAATACGTTTTGGAATGAAAAGAAGCAGCATCCGCACATTCAAAACTGTGCAAAAATCTATGTTGTATTGCAATCTTTTGGTCTTTCATAGACCTTCTTCAGGCAAAGAAAGACTGAAAGCTCTCAATACAATAAAACATAGATTTTTGCACAGTTTTGAGTGTGCGGATGCTGCTTCTTTTCATTCCATTTGATACTCTTCAGCTCCAGCACCTCAGCTAAGTCTGATTATGGATGAGCGGTGGTGTTTTCACTATTATGCAATACGTTTTGAAAGTCCATACATCATAAACTGTAGAATGTAAAACATTTTGGGGACAGGTAGTAACCTTACGATCGATTGTTCGCAATCCATTACCTTTAATGAACTACCAACCTTGATGAACTCAGTTACCTTTAATTAACTTCCGACCTGTTCCCTAAAGTGATGTTAGGGCATGGGCGTCACCACCATATATTTGGGGGGGGACGTGTCCCCCCCACCTTTGAAACAAGGTCGTTTGGACCCCCCCACATTTGCCATCAAAAATATGTTGCATGACTGGTCAGCGTTATTTTCATTGCTTCACAATCAAATCCGTTCCACTTTACGAGTAGGGGATTGCCTATATCCAGAAATCCACTCCGCGTTTTACTTCTGTTTTTAACGGCACGCAGCATCAGACACGCACGCAGATTCTAAACATTCAGAATGAGGCAAGACGATATTTAGATCATCCACCAAGATGGATATAAGGATTTTCCAAGTTTTCCCGTGAGTGGCCAAACAGCAACATTGCGTTCTCCCAAGGTCAAACACAGCCAGCTTTTCTGATAAGAATGTTAGCACCTTATGAGACATTCTCTGTATTAGCAATAGAATTAGCATAGCCTACTAGCAACCAAATACGAGCTAGATCAGCTATATGGCACTAGCAGTTTTGTTAGGCATTACTAGTGCGGTTAGACATGTTTAAATGCAGAACAGACACAGGCGAAATGTCATCAAAAGCACAGAATGGCGACAAACACCTCACAGTGCTTACCTGTCCTGTCATTATTGCATCTCCTGCCCGTGTTCATTGCCCTGAGCATTTGCACTATTTAATTTGGCCATTGCACCCACCCAAAGAATCAATTTTGCATCTGATTGCTTGAGCTAGGGTTAAAAAATAAGAAGAAAACACCTGTTCCATTTATTTTTCTATTTCTAAAATGCTTGTGATTGTATTTTTTGTATTGATGATTGTATTTCTATGTCAAATGTTCTATTAGAGAAAAACAATATGAACAAGTGCCCAATGCATCCCCATTTCTCCTGATATAGGTGGTTGAGAGTGAGAGTGAGTCAGAGGCAGGGGCAGCAGGCAGGGGCAGTGGAGACAGCTCTAATTCACTCTTTGATTTTGTTTTGTTTTGTTATAGTTGTATGTTCTGCAATGCACTGAAGAGGGCTAAGTTTGATTGTAATAGGCTCTGAGTAGCCTAGGTACATATTTTATGTTTCCTCATAACTTTTTATTCAATTTGTTGACTCAAAGTTACCTCATTCTTTTCTAATTCACTCTTTGATTCTTTTTGAATCTTCATATTTAATAAAGTACCTAAAAAAGTGCCACGTGTCAGTGTCAGGCCTCTGTGAGTTAAACCAAAACATAATAGTAGTCAGTAATTGCAGACCATGCCAGCTCCAAGGAAAAACAAAGAAAGGGGGAGATTATTTTGGGTGTAAAACGCACCAGAATGCAGGAAATTGAATCTACTATTTAAAAAATTTCGGGGGGAGGACCCCCAGACCCCCCGAAAAATAAGTGTCCCCCCCACATTCAAAAAGCTGCTGACGCCCATGTGTTAGGGCTGTATTCCAAAATGCATTCTTGCACTCTGTCTACAGTGTATACCATACACTCTAGATAGAGTGCAAGAATGCATTTTGGAACACAGCCTAGGTCTTCATTCATGTTTCCATTCTGCAGTTTGACATACAGATTCTTATAGCGTATAACAAACCAATGACGATGTCACTCAGACAGTGTTTTTCTAGCATTTTAGAGGTAACTTCATGTTGAGTGTCACTGAACTAACTAACTGGTTGTAACTAATGATTGGATGGATCCCACAGCATATTATGCAGATAATAATCAACTATAAGGTAGAAGTCTCTAGTAGCAACAAATCAGTCCAAAAAAAGCATATTGATGCCTTGGGAACATTCTGGACTGAGTGTGGTGGGCTGGTAACACTGTAATGTTAACTCATAACTCTTCCAGGTTTTTCTTTATCTCTATTCCAATGCTGCTGTTCCTGTATCTCTGCTGTGATATCACACACACTCACATGTCCCACCTGCCTCCTAAGCTGGCTCATCGTGTGATTGTTCTGACTTTCAAATAGTTCTACCTGTCAGAGACGGCTTCAGTTGAAGTAAATGTGGAGCATGTGGAGTGTATTCCTGAGTACAACCTGAGTACTTCTGGGCCGTGGTGATAAGTGTTTCCATCTAATATGAACTTCTCTCCTCTAACAGGGGTTATACAGGGTTGTTATCAGCTGGGTATATGTGTGGAAAGCCGTAGTCAGAATAGCAATGTATGTATTTGATTGCGGAAATTCCTCAATGGCACTTGGAATCAAATCATATTTGAGGCCGACCAGAATGTTTTTTGGTGCTTCAAACTGTAAAAACGGTCAATAGAAAAAGCAGAGTTCTCAAAGACAGATGAGGAAGTACTTTTTATAAGTCGCTGCTTTGAGCCAAATGGAATTTGTAGTATTTTCATATAGCACTTTGTTATAGTTTTTTTATTGGTGCTGTTGCTCCAGTTTCACTAACCGTTGCTATCAGTCTTAATGACATCTCATGCTCAGAACAAAATAGGAATCTAAGCAGCCACTTGTCAGGGAACATGAACATAGCAAAGCTACGCATATTACTGCTGCTGGAGTAGAGTGTCTGCATGGCTGCTGACGATTACCATAATGTAAAGCAGCATAAATCTAGAATAACAGGAGAATTTTGAGACTGGACAAATAACACCATTGAATATTATCCCAAGAGCGGGCAGGAAAATAGATGAGACGGGAACCGTGTGCTAACATGTTTCGATGTCTTAGGCCATAAGAGGGGAATAAATAATGTTCTCTAATCCAGCTGTGCTGTGCCATTCTGTGCCGGCCTCCCATAGGGGGGATTGCAGTGATGGGCTCTTGCTATGGTGTCCCTGTTGGGATAGGTTTTTTTTTTTCACGTCTCTTATGCCAGCTCTATTTTCTGCTGACTTCTTTTATCCTAGTATTGGTGCAGAATCCATCTCCGATAAGAGTTTAGTGCTCATTGTCAGATCCCCAGAGGTGGACTCTTTTACCCATAATTCCCGTGGGCAGGCAATCATTCATTGTCAAACCACCCTTAACAACCATAAAGGCTTCGAGTGCACTCTTCTAACTTTGCACTGCCTACACAAAGGTCAAAGTTTGTATTCTGATATGTTGTGCATAGCTGTTGCATGGAAACAGAGACGGGTTAAAGAGGCAGAGAGAGAGAAGAAGAAAAAAAAGCAAACCAGCTCCTTTGAGAGCCTGAATTCCACAGTGATTCTAGAGGTCAGAGGAAATGTAGATCCATTAGAAATATGAAAGCGGAGGATGAGCAGCAGATCCACATTGATTGGCCTTCCACCTGACACTTTCTTCTGGCACTTTCCAAAGGAGGGGCGGGGCCCCAAGGGTCCTCTTGTGCCAGAGGAGGCCATGTGACCTCGGTTATCTTGATGGCCTATACTCTCACAAAGCAAGCGATTACCCGTGACCTCTAACACTCACCGCCAAAAGGCAGAGAGACCAGCGTCTCTTCAAAGAGAGAACAATACGCATGGAGAGAGACTAGTGCATCGAGGTTCACGTCAGATATTTTCCTTCATGTCATCTGCTCCTCAGAACGGTATGAAGTGGGAAACACAGATAAGGGGGCTGCTCTGACTGTACCTGGGCTTTAAGCAGCAGCACATGCATCCTTGTGATGACAGAATGCTTGAGGCTGAGCATCACGGAAAACAATGCTGTTAGATTTATAACGGGAGGCTCTAACCCTGGCTGAAGGCCATTTGGCGCTAAGCGACTGGGAATAGTACACAAGATAGATGGGATGGGTCGACTAGAAAGGGTGCAACGGTTGTTGTTCAATCAAATCAGGGCACCCCCGCTTCTCTTGCAGGTGGTTATTATTCAAACATAGGCTCCTTAGATTACCAGGCTTAGAGCTTTTTTTTTTACTAGTGTTTCCATTGTCATTAACAAGTGCATTGTATAAGTGAGATTGATGAGAGGATATTTCCCTCAAACAAAGAGGTGTCTGCGACTGCGGTGTGAAGCTGTACCAGATCTTGCGTGCGTGTTAATTAACATGGTAACAACTTCAGCCTGCAGACCATTGTCTGTGTATTTCAAAGCTCTTCCTTAATTTCCTCCCTCATCTTTAGTTTCCTCCCCACGTAGCAAGTATTTACAGAAAATAATAACAGGCCACTAGCTCTCTAATAACTACAATGGCTACAAGCCTACAATGGCTTCGGAAAAATAAAAAATAATAAAAAGTCTAACAGTGGGTAGACAGACACTCAGTAAACCAAATAACCATCAAACACAATATAAAGGAAACATTTTATTTAAGCGCCTTGCTGAGAGCCCTGCTGCTATAAGCAACCCTGATATGAAGTTATACCTCTTGGTCGATCGACCTGTGAACTTGGAGCACTGCCCGGAGAAGGCTCCTACACACAAAATAAGCTCTAGCTCTCTCTCTCTCTCTACCCCTTCTCGGCTAATCAATGGAATATACCCGTTTTTAAAGCTGAGGATATAGGCCCCTTTCCCTGTGGAGAGGACATGAGCTGTTACTGGGGCCTGACCAAGGATGGATGAACATCTGACTGATTGGCTCCAGATAGTCTTCTGGCAGGCGTGGACACCGTTTTTGGTGAGGTCTGATAACAAGTTCCCCCGAGTTGCTGCCACTTGTCATTCAGGTGATCAAACGGCAGCAGAGATAATGTTTATCTATGTTTTATCTATGCTGTTCTGGCACCAATCAGGAACAGAGCTGAATCTCCTCAACTCCTCAGTGCTTGCGTTTTAGAATAGACTATAAGTGGCTACATTGGAGTTTTTTAATCTAACATGTCTTATCCAGTCAACTTGCTCGGTGCAGCATGTCGTTTTGCACAGAAACATTTCAAAACATGCATTATGCTAGGTTTTAAAATAGTGGCAATTGTGTGCATGTGTTTGCAAAATAAAACCTGAAGAAATAAGTATGTAATGGCCATTGTCCAACCCCCAGATTTTAGAAAGCTCTTTATTTGACCAAAACAGTGAACATTCTTTATCATGTGATCGCTTTCCTTGGTCGATTTATTTTTTTAAATCTAAGGGTGTTTTTATTTGTATACTTTATGTCCAGTAACAGGAGCATCAGCACTACAGTTATTGCAACGACTTCCCTCCGCACGCACCACCTTAATGTAGGCTTATTCTCTTGTACTCCCTTTAAAACACCAGTTCATAAACATAATCACTAATGCCAAAGAATATTTGCATAACTAGACAGGTATAACTGTGCATAACACAGAACATTTCCTAAACAACACATACTGTACTGATTAATGGTGTTGTTGCTTTAATACTGTACATATACTCTTTGTTGTCCTGGTGATATATAACTCAGGTATAGAATTGAGAGCATGCTCCATCTCTCTCTCTCTCTCTTGCTCTCTCTTCATGTAGCTGTGTGGGTCTGGCTGTCCACCGTGTGTGTGTGTGTGTATGTACGTGCGTGCATGTGTTACATTTTTTAATTGTTGGCATTTAGTAGGTGCCTTTATCGGAAGTGACTTACAGCAAATACATTTGCGACAGGGTCTGGTGAAAAAGATCTCAAGGAGGACAATGATGTGTCATACATAAAAAATTGTATAGATATGCTTATTTGAATGTTGGTACCCCTCAAGCCAAATACCGGAGAAACCTGGAGTTCTGGGTCTCTTGTTCTGAATCTCTTCAGGCAACATCTTAACTGCTCCTCCTGAGACATTACTACCCCCAGCACTGTGTCTCCTAAGACACCTGCTTTTCCCGGCCTATACTGTGTCTCCTAAGACTTCGATTGCCCCCCTTTCTCCAGTGTCCATTAGCGTCTTTTAATTTATTTTTACATTATTTTTTTTTAAATGTTCTTTCTTTCTTCTTCTATCATGACTGCCAATGGCCCCTGGCTTGAGCTAGATCACTCTTCCTGCTAGTACTGGTGAATTGATTATTCACTTCCTTAGTCAAATGTATTGATTGTAAGTTGCTTTGGAATAAGTCTGCTAAATTCGCAAAATGTAAATGTAAATGTAAATGACTCAAAACACATGCAAAACACCTGCTAGTAGCTAGCAAGCTAGCAAGGAACATGGCTATGAACATCTAACTGCATGTTTAGCACATCACCACTTGCTGATGGATCATCAACATGCTAAAAACACATAACTACACATAATTAGATGATCACACAGTCCTTGCTTTTGCACAGTTTTTTTTTACAAGCCATGTATCACTTACCCAGTAGCCTACAGCAGACTATACAGTGAATCCACGTGTTTAGTGATCCTAAAACTGTTGCTTGTTATATCGAGTGGGCTCTTCAACACTTTCGTAATATGCAAAGAACGGAAAACACTTTTCTTTTTTTATTATTTAAAGACGCTTTTTGGTCATTTGTGTGACTTGAGACATTAAGACCTTTTCACCAGACCGTGAAGTGAAGTGAAGTGAAACTTTATTTATATAGCGCCTTTCGTACATGAATGCAACTCAAAGCACTTTACAATGTGACCGTGTCACATTTGTCTAAGTAAGTGAATCGTCTATCCATCAGTCATCGCAAGAAACAGTACCAGAGGCCATTGACAGTCAAAATGCTAAAAGATATTATTGACATTAGAGAAACTGGGGGGTAGAGGGGATGGAGAGGTTTCAGGAGGGACAGTTAAGGTGTAGCCTGACGAGATGGGTGCTTCAGTCTGAAGGCGGAAGATAGGGAGTGACTGCAGTCATGACAGCAGTGGGAAGCTCGTTCCACTAGTGGGGTGCCAGGACAGTAAAAAAGCTGTGACTAGGTAGGGCGACTGCTGCATCCCCATAGAAGCGGTGGTGGTGCCAGTCGGCCAACAGAAGTGAAAGAGCAGAGTGAAAAGTGAGGCAGGGAGCCAGGCCAGGAGGGAATTGCAGTAGTCAAGACGGAAGATTATATGTGACTTCACTGGACCAAGAATTATGTCGCTTCTCTGGTGAGGAATGAACGTATCCTTCTGATGTTATAGAGGAAGAATCTGCAGGAGTGTGCTGTCGCTGTGATGTTCGCCACACAGGTAAGGTGAGCACCAGGGTCTTCAATCTGATGCGAGCTGCTTCTGGGAGCCAGTTTCATCCTTCTGCCATCGGAGTCACATGCAGTTTCTAATTTCTCTAGGTTATGTGTGTACGCATGGGTGAGAGTGTGCATGGAGGACTGCACATTTTCCCACCAAGTTTGTTTTCTATAAATCTTGTAAAAGTGTAAAAGTGGCGTATGCCTTCTTTTGTGCACGCAACATTTATAAATGAGGCCCCTGGTAAGAGCCAGGTAAGATGCAAACCAGGAGAGTTCAGAGCCAGAGATGCCCAGTTCTGAGAGGGTGGAGAGAAGGATCCGGTGGATTACTGTGTCGAAGGCAGCAGACTGGTCCAGGAGAATGAGAACAGAGGAGAGAGAGGAAGCTCGAGCAGAGTGGAGAGCCTCCATGAAGAGCATGAAGGAGAGCAGTCTCAGTAGAGAACGCAGCCTTAAAGCCAGATCGGTGCAGGTCAAGGAGGTTGTTCTGAAGGAGATAGTGAGCCAGTTGCTTAGATACAGCGCATTCTAGGGTTTTAGATAAGAAGGAGAGAAGGGATACCGGTGGACAGAAGACTGGTCAGGACTTGGTTTCTTGAGAAGAGGCTTGACTCTTGAAGAGGCGGGACAGATCCTGTGGTTAGAGAGTTGATCACAGTTGTAATGAAAGGAAGGAGATCTTCGGAAATGGATTGGAGAAGAGGAGATGGTGTAGGACCGAGACGGCAGGTGGTTGCCCGCCTAGTGATCAGCTTTAGAATATCACCCAGGGGAGAGGGGGGAGAGAGCTGATAAACCAGAGACTGAGTGAGGCACAGTGGGTTTGGGAGGGGTGGTAGCAGTGTTGGCGGGAGGTGGAGAGAAGGAACTACTAATGTCATCAACCTTCTTTTCAAAGTAGGTGCCAAAGTCGTCCGCAGACAGGGAGGAGGGAGGAGGGCAGGAGGTGGATTGAGAAATGTGGAAAATGTGGAGAACAATTTCCATGGGTTAGAGACAGAGGATTGGATTTTGGAATGGTAGTAAGAAGCTTTAGCAGCTGATGCAGAGGAGATGTAGTTGAGTAGGAGAGAGAGAGATAAGGGGCATCAAGAAGGCCGGTTTTTCTCCATTTCTTCTCAGCTGCCCGGAACCCTATTCTACAAGCTTGCAGTATTTCAGAGAGCCACGGAGGGCATGGAGAGGATCGTGCTGGCCTCGATGTAAGTGGACAGAGAGAGTCAAAGGGTGAGGAGAGAGTGGGCAGGAGGGTGGATGATGCTGAATCAGTGGACAGAAGTGAGAAGGATTCCACAGAGCGGAAGAGGGGTAACAGTAAGGTGTGTGTGTGTGTGTGTGTGTGTGTGTGTGTGTGTGTGTGTGTGTGTGTGTATGTGCATGTGCATGTGTTTGTTTGGAATCTGGGAAGGTTCTATCATCCCACCCATGGTTCTATCCTCAGGGGCAATTAATTTCCTCTGCTTTGAATTCTCCTAAGTTCACTGATGGCTCCCAGCCCTTAGACCACAGGATCTGATATGGAGATGAATGGAGAATCATGTAAGGGAGAACATTTGCTGTTGTGTCTTTTCTGACACAATGGTAGTTTGGCTCATTACCATCCGAAAAAAACCATTGAATTATAGCTGAGAATATCTAGTAATCGTAGTAATTGTTTGATTTCAAATCCAATCTGTTGGTGTGTACAACTAAAAGACGACAAAATGCTTCCTCTTTCCAATACTTATGGAGAACACTGGAGCTCCACCATTCGAGTAAAAACTGTAGAAATGTTATCAATCAATGGCCATAGATATTCACTCCATCTTCAGAGCAGTAGAGTACCACCATCAAAAACAATATAACCCTTGTTCACAAACAACATTTCAACTCGACATGTTGAATGCTGAATGTTTCAGATCACCGGTAAAATGGAAAGGTGAACATTTTGTTGGCTTTTGTTCTGAGTGGTCGATAGAATCTATCTGACATATGACCTACTATATACCCTTCATGACTGATCAATGGTCTTCCCGTTCTTTTTGTGTTTATTGAATATGTTCTTGAAAATTACAATGTCAGACAATATGACAACACCTTACAACCAATAGTGTTCGAGGTCATTTTTGGCATCGTCTTGTTTCTTTAAGGCAACCAATCAGAATCAGAATCGCTTTTATTACTTCTTATTGTACGTACGTACTGTCAGTACACAAGAGTAAAATGACTTGGCTTTGGTTCCTCAACATTAACATTGCAGCATTCAGATACAAAAAACATAATAATAAGTAACGTATTAGTGAGCAAATGCTTTAAAAGCTCATTTAAAGTCCTGATCTGCAGAATGCTGCCACCCACCCTGGACCCTCCCCAATTTGCCTACCAGGAAAACAGATCGGCGCCATTTCCACAGCACTCCACTCAGCCCTCACCCAGAGGACAAGAGAAACACCTATGTGAGGATGCTGTTTGTAGACAGTACAGTACAGTTCAGCATTCAACACCATAGTCCCCTCCAGACTCCACAGCAAGCACGGCATCGACCCCAGCCTATGCAACTGGATCCTGGACTCCCTCTCAGACAGTAAACAAGTGGTGAAGATGGGCTCTAAGACCTTTGCCCCTCTAACCATCAGTACAGGAGCCCTGTCCTAAGCCCCCATATGATCTTTAATCATATATGCTTGTTTTTTGTATGCCAAGATATTTCTGCTTACCAAACAAATTTATCTTAGAGCATTTCACTTGTTTCAAGCTTTTTCGTCCTTAATTATCTTATTAAGATATTACAACTTGTTACTGAGATTTTATTACTGGTTCTGAATAACTTAATGCTTGAAACTAGAATTACCAGATATAATTACCATTATAAAGCTGTTTGATCAATACTGACAAGTTCAAAACTGCTTTGTAAAAGTCTGAATTTCTTATTTCAAGCATCTTATCCTTTTCATCTCTTATTGAGAACAGATAATGACCAATTCACTGTTTTATTGTCAATGTTATAAACAGCCCAGCAATCATGTAGACAAATACAGTACAGGACAAAGACAGTACACCAAATCATATCGGGGGAACTCACTATGAGTCATTTGAACTGTTGTACAATTATATTACATCCCCAAGATGGTATTTGACTTAACATAAGTACATAAGTTTGGCTCTTGTTGCTAATTGTGTAAAGAGGTCAAATCAACTAGCATCCACTAACTCAGTGGCCTGTGCAATGTGTGGGACCTCTACTTGATAAGCCATGGCGTTTCTATCGGAGAGTATAGTTTGAAATAGTTGATATTCCAAACAATAAAGTGGAGAATCTACAAGAAATATGTTTTTGACCATTCCAAATTCTGGCATATTATCATTCAGTACTTTAGCAAAGATCATGGACTTCTGAGTTATGTATTTATTATCATTTATCACAAGCCATTTGTATGGAGCCTACGGAGCCCCGGAGGTAAAAAAAAAAAAAAAAGAAGATCATCTATGTCACCTGTGTAGGTTTGACTGATACAGCAAGGTTTACTTCATTGAAACCTAGCAAGTCCCTCAATTTTCCACCTAAATAGTGTAGATCTTTAACCTCTGAAACAGGTTTCATTTGACACGTATTCCTACAAAACATTGTCGGTATGGGTCTTTCGGTTTGGTACATGTGTGTACCGAACAAATGCAGCGTTGTTTTAATCACTGTAGAAGTGCGGAACTTTATGTTAGTAATCTCAGCCACTACGCATGTGCACACACGCCAAGGAGAGATTGCCTGAAGTTAGCTGCATGGTTATCAGAGCCCAGCGAACGCAGATAAACCAGAGCTTGAAGTTCTCCAGTAACCTTTAAGTCTCCTGTTTGCTTGATGTATCTCATGGGGTGTTATTACGCCTTCAATACCTTCACGCCGGGTGCACACAGGGCCATTGCGTTGCACCGGAAGTCATTCATCTCAATGGGGCCGTTGCGTTGATCAGTTGCGTTGCTCTGCATTGCGTTTCTTGACCGTCAGGGTGCGGCAATCAGTAAAAAAATTGCAGCTTTTTGCGTTGCGTTGGATCCGTCAAAACAACCGGAAGTAGTTTCTTGCCCTGGAGCTCTCGCCTCAGATTTTAAATCCTCAATTTTGGCCGCCATTGGCTAAAATCTGTAATTTGGCTCTACAAGTGTTAATATGTCATTTTATGAAGTTTGTATATGTTTTCAGGCAAGAAAGTAACCATATATATTCACAAAATGTGTCCAGTTTATCAAAATAACCCGTTTATATATCTGATCTGACGTTTTTTTCCCCACTTCTGTGGGAAACGCTAGCAACACGAGTAGAGCTTACCGTCTGCATCGCACGTTGAAGTACGTCAAGTCCATCCCACCAGGTTGCGCAACGCAACGCAATGGCCCTGTGTGCACCCGGCGTCAGTATCCTAAGTGCATTGCGACACTCCTCTCTGCTGCAGACAAGTTCTCTCGGACACCGTCCACGACCTCAGATGGCATCCACGATCCATAACTTCATATAAAAAGGTCATCGCCGAGTGGAAAAAGTTCATTATTGACTAGCGTTGCACGATACCATTTTTTTTCATTTTCGGTCCCGATAACAGAACAGTGTGTATTGTGTTATTATAAGAAGGTTTAAAGCACTGTTACATTAGTACCAATGGCTTTTGTAGTTGTTTTTGCATTCTTTATTTGGCCCATATGCAGCCTCTGGATATACTGAGTCGTCATTCTTTCAAATGAGATTCACTTTATTCAATAAAGAAGTGAAAAGAAATGAGATTCAAGCCAATCTAATTTCTAGTAGTACTTACTTACTTACTCCTCTTCATCCCCTATGGGACATAAGGCTTCAGTGAGCTCTCTCCATTGTGTTCGGTACTTGGCAGCATGCTGCGCCTGTTCCCATGACAGGTTCGTCTGCTCCAGCCCTTTTGTCACAGTTCTGTGCCAAGGTGGTTTTGGGCCTCCCAGGTTTTCTTTTGCCTGGTGGTGTCCATCTTAAGGTGACTTTTGTGATCCGGTCCTGCTCCATTCTCGGCACACGTCCTAGCCATCTCAAACGTCTGTGTGTCATTTCCTTGGTGATGCTCCGGCTACCTGTTTTCTTGTACTGTTGATTTTGTTAGGCCAAAAGATCTGGCATATATTCTTCTGAGGCATCCATTGTGAAAAAAAATCCACTCTCCTCATGTCTGTTTTGACCAACCATACAGAAGAACAGACTTGACATTGTTGCTATACAAGAGTATATTTTGTATCCCGAAGCTGTATTGCTTGGACCTCCAGATGGAACTGAGTTGGTTGAAGGCACCCTGAGCCTTTCCCAGCCTTGCTTTGATGTCTTTTAGAGCAACGTGAACTCCCTCTACAATAAAATGGATGAACTCCGGTGTCTCGTTGCAAGGAACAGCGACTTCCACTCCTCGGCTGTCTTCGCGTTCACGGAGACGCACCTATCTCCATCTGTCCCCGACGAGGCGGTGGAGCTAGAGGGATTCTCCGCGTTTCGGGCTGACAGAGACTTCGAGGCAGTGAGCAAGTCTAGGGGTGGGGGGTTAATGTTCTTTGTTAACGTGCGCTGGAGTTCCGAGGTGACAGTGCTCCACAAACACTGTTCCACGGCTATAGAATCCCTATTCATCCTCTGCCGTCCTTTTTATTCCCCCCGTGAGTTCAGCTCATTCATTCTCGCGTGTGTCTACATTCCACCTGATGCGGACGTCACCGCAGCAGTAGACACACTGGCAGAGCAATTGATGAGTGTGGAACGTAATTACCCGGACAGTTTTGTTGTTGTTTTGGGGGATTTTAACCAGGCTAATCTTAGCCGGGCGCTCCCCAAATACAGGCAGCAAGTCACGTGTCCCACCAGGGGGGTGAACACTCTGGACCATTGCTACTGTACAGCTCGTCAAGCCTACCATTCTGTCCCCCGTGCTGCACTGGGCTACAGTGACCACATCCTCATACACCTGATCCCTCGCTACAGGCAGAGGTTAAAACTGTCTAAACCTGTTGTACGGCGATTCAGGGTGTGGTCCAGTGAGGCATGTGAGCGACTCTGCGCCTGGTTGGAGAGTGCAGGCTGTGACCAGGACTTGGTGGAGTGGGCGGGGCCAGAGGCTGGTAACAATCTGGATGTATACACAGACACTGTTACATCATTTATCAGCCTTGGCGAGGAGGTGTGTGTCCCCCTCCGCTCCAGGAAGTCCTTCAACAACGACAAGCCCTGGTTTTCATCCCAACTCAGGCGTCTGAGGTCAGAGAAGGAGGTGGCTAGGCGCAGTGGGGACGTGGACCGGGTCAAGCAGGCCAAGTACAGGTTCGCCAAAGCGGTGAAGGAGGCGAAGCATCGCTTTTCGGAGAAGCTGCAGAAACAGCTCTCTGAGGGGGATTCCGCCTCCGTCTGGAAAGGCCTAAAGACCATCACCAACTACAAACCCAGGTCCCCGCTGATGTCCGACAACCTCCCCCTCGCTAACGAGCTGAACGAGTTCTATTGTAGGTTTGAGAAAGAGAGGTTCCCGCCCACCCCCGCCCTCTCCCTCCACACCCCCCGGCTACAACCACCACCCCCGTCCCCCAGGGGGGCCAATGTCCCTCCTGCTACCCCCACCCTCCCCGCTCCCCCCCCCCTCCCTCCCCCCTCCTCACCCGCCCCGCCCACCCCCACCCCCCTTTCCCCACCCCCTCTCTCTGTCACAGTGCGAGAGGTAAACAGACTGTTTAAGAGGCAGAATCCCCGGAAGGCAGCTGGTCCGGATTCCGTCTCTCCCTCTGTCTTGAAGCACTGCGCCGACCAGCTGGCCCCGGTGTTCACCAACATCTTCAACGCCTCGCTGGAGCTGTGTCACGTCCCAGCGTGCTTCAAGGCATCAACCATCATCCCCGTCCCCAAGAAGGCCAAGGTCACAGGCCTCAACGACTACAGACCCGTCGCTCTGACCTCCGTCGTCATGAAGGTCCTGGAGCGCCTTGTCCTGGCCTACCTGAAGCTCATCACGGATCCTGTGCTGGACCCCCTGCAGTTCGCGTACAGAGCCAATAGATCCACGGAGGACGCCGTGAACATGGCTCTGCACTACGTACTAGAACACCTAGACACTGCAGGCAACTACGCCAGGATCCTGTTCGTGGACTTCAGCTCGGCCTTCAACACGATCCTCCCACACATCCTGGAGCACCAGCTATCCCTGCTGCAGGTGCCGGTCTCCACCTGCAGGTGGATCACGGACTTCCTGACTGACAGGTCTCAGCGGGTGAAGCTGGGGAAGAGCATTTCCAGCTCCAGGACCACCAGCACGGGCTCCCCGCAGGGCTGCGTCCTGTCTCCAGCACTATTCTCCCTCTACACCAACAGCTGTGTCTCCCGCCACCCCTCGGTCAAGCTCCTGAAGTTTGCAGACGACACCACCCTGGTGGGCCTCATCTCCGGGGGGGACGAATCTGCCTACAGGGGTGAGATCGAGGGGCTGCAGAGATGGTGCAGTTTAAACAATCTGGAGCTAAATGCTCTAAAAACAGTGGAGATGGTGGTGGACTTCCGAAGGAAAGCAGCCCTGCCCCCTCCCATCACGCTGGGAGGTACCCCGGTGGCCTCCGTGGAGTCATGCCGCTTTCTAGGCATGACCATCTCCCGGGACCTAAAGTGGGAGCAGAACACCGAGGTCCTCACAAAGAAGGCCCAGAAGAGGATGTTCTTCCTCCGGCAGCTGAGGAAACTCAGGCTGCCGAGGTCCATGATGGTCCAGTTCTACACGGCCATCATAGAATCCATCCTCACCCACTCCATCATCACCTGGTTCCCTGCTGCAACAACCAAGGACAAGGCCAAGTTGCAGCGGGTGCGACGTTCAGCAGAGAGGGTGATCGGCTGTCCCTTGCCCTCCCTCAACTCCCTGCATGACACCAGGGCTCTGAGGAGGGCAAGGAAGATCATGGCTGACCCCTTCCACCCCGGCCACGGCCTCCTCACCCTGCTTCCCTCTGGAAGAAGGTTGCGGCTGCCTAAGGCACTTAAGGCCCGCCACAGGCTCAGCTTCTACCCCTCAGCCGCCAGGCTGTTAAATGACTCTGGCTTCCCCCCCCCCCCCCGCCCCCAAGTCTGCCCAGGACTGAACTGGACTCACTGTAAAAAACTCTGCACTGCACTTTACTTTATACCGCACTATCCAATGCACTGTTGTCTGTCCTGTGTTGTTGTTGTGTTGTCCTGTTTTTTGATATGTGAAAAAAGTATAAACGCACTTGCTGTGGTGACGAAGCAAATTCCTATATGTGTAATGCATAGTGGCAATAAACGTTATCTCAATCTCAATCTCAATCTCAATCTCAATCTCTTTTTGGGCCCCACTGTCCTTACTGATATGTGAGTGGTTCCCCATTCACAAGGATGGGTGCTGTGGGGTTGGAGTTATCACTTGCGCTTTGGAGGTGTTGATGCTGAGTCCAACCTGTATGTTGGAGTAGTTGGTTGAAAGGAAAGTGAGATAGTCTAGTTGTTATGATCAGACAGAGAACCCAAGCGCAGACACAGAGACAGTTATAAAGTAAAACCCCAATGGGGGTATTTATTGAAGGGAGTAGCAGAGGATGGTCGTTGGGCAAGCGGGGGGGTCAGGCAGGATAAGTAGGGGTCTAGGCAGGCAGGGGTCTAGGCAGGGGGAGTAGTCGGCAGGCAGGTAGGGGTCTAGGCAGGGGGAGTAGTCGGCAGACAGGCAAGGGTCGGGGGGAGTCGGCAAGCTGGTGGTAACCGGTCTTATCTTGGAGACGTGGAAGGTGGGATGGATGCGCATGGAGCGGGGCAACCAGAGACGGACAGCAGAGCAGGAGATAACCCCGCTGACGGGAGTGTTGCCCTCGGACGGTGGCAGCCCAGTGACGAAATCCATAGAGACGTGGGACCAGGGGCGACGGGGAACCGGTAGGGGCTGAAGGCAGAATGGTTTCAGGGTCAGAGCAGGCCTCGTCCACCGCAAACTGACGGGACAGTGCGTCGGGGAGGAGGTTGATGGCGCAATCATAAGGGCGGTGGGGGGGTAGAGACTGAGCATGGTGTTTGCTGGACACCGGGGCGAGGTCGTGGTAGTGCACTGGGAGAGAGGTCAGGTCAGGGGACTCAGGAATAGGGGGTGTCTTGGTGGGGGCGGAGCACCGAGCAGCATGAAGGCAATGGGTATGACAGTGACGACTCCACGAACTAACTTGGCCCGTGGGCCAGTCAATGTGGGGATTGTGAATATTGAGCCAGGGGAAACCGAGCACCAAGGGTGTGAGGGGACAGGCGATTATGAGAAAGCTCAATTCCTCCCGATGGTTGCCTGACAGGAAGAGAGTGACAGGAGGAGTCTTAAACTTTTGAGCTAAGGGGGTGCCACTGAGACCTTTAGCTTTACGGGGCACCTCTAGAGGTTCCAATTCAATACCCAGCTGCTGGGCTACATCCATATCCATAAAACTTTCATCTGCCCCGCAGTCTATTAGGGCAGAAAAGGGCTGGGATTGGCCACGCCACAGGCTTGAAGTAGGGGAGAGAGGGGAAGTAAGATAGGTCTGGCTCGAACGTAACTCGTCACCTACGGACGAGCCAACTCTTTTAGGTGGACGGAGGGGACACGAGGATAGGAAGTGCCCCATGCGTCCGCAGTACAGACATGCGTTGGAGTTGACTCGGCGAGCTTGTTCCTCCGATGTTAAGCGAGTTCTACCGAGTTGCATGGGCTCAGGCTCGGCAATCTCTGTGCATTCTAGGGAGGGCCCGGCATAGGACAGGGGTGATGACCTGGGTGGAGCTGAGGACGAAGGGGATGTAAACACTGCACGGTGGTCAGGTCGTTCCCTGTGGCGCTCCCGAAGCCGGTTGTCAATACGGATAGCTAGGATGATAAATTGTTCCAGATTCTCGGGTTCATCCCGGGTAGCTAGTTCGTCCTTAAGTCAACGCTTGTGAAAAAGCGCTCCGGAGTGCCTCATCATTCCACCCGCTTTCTGCAGCGAGGGTACGGAACTCAATGGCTAGCTCAGCCACAGTGCGGGAACCTTGACGGAGAGAGTGAAGGCGTCTGGCGGCGTCCCGACCAGCGACAGGATGGTCAAAGACCCTACGCATCTCCACAACGAAGCCCTCATAGGAATTACAAGCCTCCGTCTGGTTCTCCCAGACAGCCGCAGCCCAGTCGAGAGTGGGACCTTTCAATAGCCAGATGAGGTAGGCAATGCGAGCTCGGTCTGAGGTAAAAGTCCGGGGTCGTAGCTCGAATAATAGGCAACACTGGAGTAGGAAAGGCAACATGAATTAAGATTGCCACTATAGCGCTTGGGGAGTGGAGCCATGGGTGGGGGGTGGACCGGTCCGTGAACGGGTATAGGGGGACCCGGGGAAGGTTCTGGGGGGCTGATAGACGTGTCGGGTCCGGTGACCGTGGAAGCGAGACTCATAAACTCCTTGCTCATCTCCACAATCGCCTCCTCTAGCCGTTCCATGCGTTTCTCACGCACAGAGAATTGTCCTCCGAGGGCCATAAGGGCGTCCGAGTGTTGCCCCAGCAGTTTGCCCTGCTCCGTGATGGCTCTGAACACTGACGTTGTGTCTGCTGGGTTCGGTTCCATGGCCAGATCGTACTGTTATGATCAGACAGGGAACCCAAGTGCAGACACAGAGAAAGTTGGGGTATTTATTGAAGGGAGTAGCAGAGGATGGTCGTTAGGCAAGCTGGGGGGGGGGTCAGGCAGGAGAAGCAGTCGGCAGGCAGGCAGGGATCTAGGCAAGGGGAGTAGTCGGCAGGCAGGGGTCTAGGCAGGGGGAGTAGTCGGCAGACAGGCAGGGGTCTAGGCAGGAGGGATAGTCGGCAGGCAGACAGGGGTCAGGCCGGTAGGGCAGTCAGGCAGGGGAGTAGGTAGGAGGACTAGTAGGGCAGGCAGGCAGGGGGGCATGTAGGGCAGGCAGGCAGGAGGGCAGGCAGGCAGGTGGACGGGTAACAGGACTGGTAGGACAGGCAGGCAGGAGGGCAGGTAGGGCAGGCAGGCAGGTAGGGCAGGCAAGTAGGTGGACAGGTAGGGCAGGCAGGCAGGAGGGCAGGTAGGGCAGGCGGACAGGTAGCGGGACTGGTAGGACAGGTAGGCAGGAGGGCAGGTAGGGCAGGCAGGCAGGAGGACGGGTAACAGGACTGGTAGGGCAGGCAGGCACAGGGAACAAGGGTTAGGGTACTGAGCAGACTGACAGAACAGAATACTAGTAAAGGCTGGAAGCGTGACTAACAGTGGAACTGAAGCTATGATCTGGCAGCGTGGTGAAGGCTGGACCAAGTATTTATGGAGGGCTAACACACCTGACTCCTGCACACCTGACTCCACTCCTGCCAATTAGAGAGAGAAAGAGAGAGAGAGAGGCACTGCCCGCTACCTCGAGGTAGAGGGCGTGACACTAGTAGTAGTAGAAATACATTGATTTTAGTCAGGATTATGTAAATAACATTTAAAATGTATTAAATAAATAAAAATTGGCATCAATCCACACACAATACCCCATAATGACAAAGTGAAAACAAGTCTTGGTATTTAAATACCTCATGTGCATAAGTCTTCACACCCTTTGCTATGACACAGATCACACATCAACAAATCAATGAATCAATTGAATAATAAATCATTCTTAAATCTTGTCTTCGTATCCAGTACTTCTTTTTAATCTGACTGCACTAGTTCTTAAGATATCTGTGGCTAGATATTTTACTTTGCAAAAATTAAGATGAAGAAATCTTGGCAAGTGAAATTTTGTTGGCAGATAAGTTTGCTTATTTTAAGTCATATTTCCGCCTTTTTATTGCTTTTTTCGTGTTTTTAAGAGCTGACTTTTTGCATTGGAGGTAGAGGCATCGCCCTGGCAACATCACCCCAGCTTGCTATCCACCCCCCTATCTATACAAAACAACCACCCTTGGCAAAAAGTGTCTCTTTTGCCAAACAATCTGACCACCCCTCTTCAGTAGCTGTCAACCTCTGGATTGTAATTCTACCTGACATTTAGCTCTCACATCCTGTTGTCGTCCTATCATGGCCTCCAGTCCCACCTGGACATAATCTTCTGGCTCAAGCTCCAGTTCACTGTTCACGAGCGACTGCCAGCGGTTGTCTACACCATCCCCCCCGCGCGTGTTGATGAACCAGTGGTGCCACAGAGTGTGCCCGGTTAGACTCTGCTGTGCTTCCTGTGTATCTCTCTGCGTTTTAACCTGTGTCGCTTCTAATCAGTGAGGGCACACTGAGTGGGACTGACAGAGGAGCTGAGGTTCGCTGGAGCTGTGATTCACACCGGATCACCTCTGCTAACTGCCCCCCCCTCCCCTTACTCCCTCTCTCTCCTCCGGTCCCACCTCTTCCCCCTCCTTAGCCTCATCCTCACTCTCTGTCTCTGTCTCGTCTCCGATATATTAGCTACCCCCTCCTTTCTCTACCTCCATTCCCTCTCCGTTCCCTGTTCCTCCCTTTCCTGTCGTCTCGCCTCCTGTTTGTTACCTCCCACTCTTTCCCACTTATTTCCCTATCACCCCCACCCTCCCCCCCACCTGTTTCTCCTCTATGCCGCCTTCCCTCCAATCCTAACCTCTCTCCCCCCCTCCCATCCTACCCATCCCCCCTCCCATCTCTCTCATATCGTTTCCAGGAAGGCCCTGGCCCTCTCTTCCTCTTGCAGGGGAGAAGAAAGAGGGATTCTTTATTATCGCTGGCCGCCATCTGTGAAAAGTCCCCCTCCACGTATAATCAATACAGCAGGTGCTGGCCTCTCGGATCTCATCTCAAATGAGAACCAAATGAAAGCTAGCTAGTGTACTCTCCCACCCCTTCTGTTCCCTTTCACCTCCTTTGGCTTGATTCACCACAAGTGAAGATTCTCTCATAGATGATCCTCATGCCAGCACAACACACACATGGGAGCACACACACGGGGGGGGGGGGGAGCGCACACAATACGAGGGGCTGAATGAATTAAGCAAGACCACAGCATCCCCGTTGTTTGATTGATCTTTCACACAGGCCCGGGATCTCTTTAGGGAATTGATGAGAATCATTTCAGCACAGAAGTAAACTGATGATGGTGATCGGGAGATATTATTATTGATTTTCTCCCCCAGACCTTCTGCCATTGTGCGCTGAAGAAAGGATTGTTTCATTCCACGGTCTCTGCCTTCTCCTGCACGCGCGCCCACTTTAATTCACTTGTGCTTCATTACAGAGCTGGTGGCTGCTGTGGCATTTCCATCCATGGCCCCGGACAGCCGGTCTGTCGACATGGTCTCTGTTCCGCACATCCAGCACTCACATAATGAAATCACTTGTTTTTTTTCCCCCTCCCGTCTGAATTAATGCGATCCAGATTTCATTAAGTCCATAAACTAGTATAGTGTAATAGGGTCCTGTAGAAATGCTATTGTGGGGAGCACACATGCCTTAATTCCATTGGGATGGCTCTCCTATGAGATTAGGGCCGGCCTAACGAGGGCTGTATCCTGACTGGTCCGTATTAGTGGTTATATATTCCTCCACAGTGCCCCCAAAGCACACTTACTGTCAATTATGTGCCAGGAAAAGAGATAGATCACATATATCACTGACGTCTCTCGTCACAACACATTGCACCATTAGTGTGTGTGTGTGTGTGTACAGTATGCACAGTGTGTGTACCCAGACAGGGTTGAAATAGTGTGTCCTTTCAATTACTTTCTGTGTGCTTGATTTAGATGCCTGGCGCTAAGGAACTAATGGAATTGTCTCAAAAGTGCAAAGTCAAGCACACTAAGCAATCTAAATCAAGCCCAGGTAAGGTATTTGTAAGAAAACACTTTAGAAACTCTGATACTAGCATTGGTGTTCTCTATTTAGAAATAAACATAAAATAACACATCATAGCTTTTCCAGCTGCTCAAAACACTTAACATGTTACTTAACATGCGATGCAAAGCATGTCCAATGCTGAATCTCTCTCTGGTTGACAACGGTTAATTTGCAATGTTATGTGATTTGTTTTTGTTCTGGTTTGTTGCTATCCAAAATGAATGGGGGCGTCTGTGTAAAACAGCTTCTACTGTAAATTGGATTGCTGTGGTATTGTCCATCAAAACTGGTCACGCTGCCTAAGCTTGTTTAAGGACATTCATGCAAATGAATTAATTTGCAGTTGGACACAGTAAAACGACACATTTGGCTAAAGATAGAACTATACGCTAATTAACTGAAATAGCCGAGTGCTGTAAAGAGCTCTATGTTCAGACTTGAGCTGTCATTTCAGTTCATAATATGGAAAAACACCATCTGTGTGGACACCTACAGTAACATTCTTGCCAAGACATGAACAACAAACCTCGGAGGCAATATGGGTATTGCTTTGTTTAGAAACTTTGTATGAAATGTGCTTTGACATCAGCATCTTCATATCCAATACATCCTTGTGGTGGCAGTGGAAAATAAATACAGCACAAATAAATACAGTGCAGTCAAGTAACTATGGACTTCAGTGCATACCGTGAAACAACACTCAAAAAAGGCAATTGCATTTCTCAAACCTACTGACTATGAATTGATACAGTGTAACTTCATAAATACTCACTGAACACTTTATTAGGAACACCTGTACAGTCCAAGCTGGTGGAGGTGGTATAATGGTGTGGGGAATGTTTTCTTGGCACACTTTGGGCCTGTTAATACCAATCATTCATCGCTTGAATGCCACAGCCTATTTGAGTGTTGTTGCTGACCATGTGCATCCCTTCTTGACCACAATTTACCCATCTTCTAATGGCTACTTCCAGCATGATAATGCACCATGTCACAAAGCAAAGGTCGTCTTAAACTGGTGTTATAATGAACATGACAATGAGTTCAGTCAGTGTTCTTCAGTGGCCTTCCCACTGAAGAGTTGAGACTGTTTTGAGAGCAAAGGGAGGCCCTATCCAGTATTAGTATAGTGTTCCTAATAAAGTGTAGTGAGTGTATATCTTGCTGTGAGGAATGGGGTTGCTCAAACCACCCAAAGAGGAAAATGGTGCCATCTGGTGGACTCCAAACAATCTGCCCCCAGGCGAATCATGGTCATTTAGCATTACTGTACAGTATACATTGTCCTCCTAAGTGACCTTGTCATCTGCATACATACATGTTAGTGGCTGCGTAAGCCAACAAAATACATACAGAATACAAGTCAGCAAAGGACACATTATTAATATCTTAGGAGGGTGCATGGCTGACTGAGCTATCCACAGTGTGTTTAAGTCCATAGTTCAGTTATCATTTTGGCAGATATACCTTGAATCAAGTTTGAGGCAGAAATATAACAAAATAAAATAAAAAGATAAAATGTTTTCCAAGGTTGTTTGTAACATCAGCTCAAGAGAAGAAAACCCCCACAGATGATCAGGATGAATCAGATCACCAACCGGCCTCAAGGTAGCGTGCATCCAAAACATTTCACCTCACAGAACCTGGCAATGTGAATCAGGCTCAGAGGAGAGAGGGACTGAGGGGGGCAGGCAGGGGGCAGGCCTCTAGGGACCAGATCTGTGTCACCTTCAACACCACGTCAGTCTGGCGTCAGCTCCACTCTCAGTTCAGATCAACAAGACAGGGAACAACACACACACGCCTCAGGACTCACCTGGTTCACCTTCCACTTAGGCTCCAAGGCATGACATCCAAAACAAGAGCAGCTGCATAAGGTAATATAGCATAGCAAACTCTGGAAAATATAGTTGGTTCTAGGTGGGTGGATGAAGTTTTTCCATCCCCCCCGAAAAAAAAAGAAAAAAAAGGTTGTGGGCGTTGTGCTATGCTATTTCACACTTCAACTTCAGCTGAAGTCTTCTGAAGAATTCACTTGGGAACTAGGTGAGCTCGTGTCACCAGATGCTCACTTCATAATAATGCCTCGTTCTTACTCCTCTGACTAGAATATCAATAAGAACTGTCACAGGAAAAGTCTACCAACTGAAAAACAAATATTGCACAATGGAGTCAATGGCTTTAACAACACGGTAAATTTGTAGAAACAGTACATTTCAACCCCAAATACATCAATGGGGCACACCATAGAAATGTTACCAGTTATGATAAACAAATACAAATTCAACTGGGAAATCAAATGAAGCAACATTTATTTAACAAACGAGTATGTGACAACAGAGACACAGCACGAGTAGAAAGGCAGCATAGTTTAAATAGATAAAAGGAAAGACAGACATATTTGGTAAACTGACAAGATCTTGATTGTTTCAAAAATACAAAATGTTCTGAAAAGTATACAAAACGCATTTGTTATAAATCACAATTCTAAAAGTCTGATCACGGAATATTTGTCTAAACCACACAATGAACACAAACAAACCATACACCATTTTCACTCGACCTATATCTGATAGGCTACTGTATTTACAAACTGTATTTCAGACTGTCAGTTAGTAAGATGGGCTATTTTTTCAGTTTATGTATAATTCAACAATCAATATCATTTCATTCAGACAGGCCATTATTTTTTTTTAAATGTCCTCCTCAAAACAAATGTGGCACAAGACATCATAACAAAGAAAAAAAATATATTTGTCAAATTAGCACCGTGATCTTATATATCTTTTATTATAAGAAAACACTTCATTTATAATAATATCCGGTGCCTAATCATCAAATCCTTTTCACTCAATCAGCCCATAAAGTGCATAGTACCCACAGGATCTCCCAATGGTTTGAAGGTAGACTCAGTGATATGACAAAGCGGTTGGTTTGCATTTGTTACACAACTATCACATTGCGTTGCCATGGACATGCACTGATGTCTATGGAACTGCTAATGAATGAAATGTCTTGCTTGTTAGTATCTGAAGTGAGTCATTTGGGTGTGTCACTTCTTGTGGTAACGTCATGACAGCTGAGGCTACCCTTAATGCTAATCAGTGAAAGAAACACACAAGCAAGACAATGGCAAAGACAGAAGGCTAATGTTGGTAGTCCAGTCTTTTAGCGCCACCATGCATGTCACCATCAGAGGCCTCACCAGCCGAACATGTACTCCATGGCTTTGGACACCAGACTGTCATCTTTCCTTGGGGTCTGTCTGTCTGCAACCACCTGAAATCAACCAGGGAAATGGTTGGTGAGTGACCTGACGCTCCTTGCCCATGAAAGCATAAAGTATAGTCCCTGTTACACTTTTTTACGGTCACTAAGTCACAGTGTTCAATACTGAATTCACAGAGTCACAACTCTTCATACAGTCAGCAAAGCAGAAGTCCATGTGGGCCAAACTGTGACTATTCTGTGATTTTTACATTGCTTTGATACAAAATGCATTCAATGACCACGTTCTCCGAAATCCATAACACTTCTCTCACTCAAACTCCCGCACCTGCAAAACACTATGTATTTGCAACACATTTTTCCAATGTTAACATACTGTGTTCAAAACTGTGAAGAACACATTAAAAACAGAATGATTTGGTGCAGTTTTGCAGTAATCATATATGACCGAAAGCACGCACACTGTTTTTTTGCACAGTGTTTGAGTGTGCAAATGCTGTTATTTTGCACTCTATTGATACTCTTCAGTTCCAGCACCTCAGCAAAGTCTGATAACGGATGAGTGGTGGTATTTTCACTATTTGCAGTAATCATATTGAAATGTCTAGAAAATATTAGCAGAATATATACAATGAAATTAAATAGACTAGATGCATTGCCAGGGAAGACATTAGATGTGACCAGATGCAGACCAGAGGGTGGACCAAAACCCTCAGGAGTGAGACATTTTTGGTGTGATTGCTATTGTATTGTAACCCGGGGTGAACTTCCACTTTATTTTCCACTTTTCATTTTACACAAGTAAATGTACTGTACTTTTTACACTAAAGGATAGAACCAAATTGCAGCATTTCTGATTCATTCTTGTTGCCTAATACTTTACAGTTGTACAGTCAACTATTCTGTCTATGATTACTATAAATCAACCCATTTTTATAATGAAATATTAATTATTGTGAAAATCATTAAAACTATGTAATGCTCCCTGTTGTTAGTGTCAGAATGTTATGAATGACTGTGTATGCTTTCTGAGTGAACATTAGTGCCAGTGTATGGTTGAACGAGCTTCTTTTGAGACATGAATGAAGTGATTGGCCAACATGCATGTTAGTAATGCAGACTGTATGAAGAGTTGTGACTCTGTGACTTCAGTATTGAACACTGCGACTTAGCGACCGTAAAAAACTGTAACACATTTGACTTGGGGCCGGTTTCCCAGACCTATTAAACCTCACCTGGCAACCCATCCTTGATTCCGTCATCATACAAGGCCACAAATAGGTGAGACCAACCCCATCAGTTTCTGAAAGGAATTCTATTCCTGAAATTCTGAGGAAGGTCTTTTTATTTGCAGGCTTGGAAATAGGAAATAGTTTTCGGCTCGCCTGTAATGTCCCCTGGATAAGGAGATTTGCTATGCAGAGCGGGTAAGTGTTTTCTATAGGGGTGTTTGGGGTGGAAAACACAACGTTTCACTGCTACTGCTGCTGTTGACGTGCTTCTTTAACTCACGTGTGCATCATGGTGCTTCAGACTACGCCAAAGGCTCTGATACTCTGATTGATTTGGGATCAATCTAAATCACAGATGAATTTATTTTAGTGGCAGATCCAAAGATGGCAGATTAAAGAAGCTGTGCGCGTAAGTCTGTTGGATATCTGCCACCTCAGTGGACACCCAGAGGAAATTCAGTTCAAAGTTCCAAACAGCATCCTCCTGTATATATATAACCCCTCCAAAATTAACTTGCAGCGACGGACTGAGATTCATCCTTCGATTTCGGGGTCTCCCGAAAGACCACTCATTCCAACAATACCTGGTAGTCACTGCTGGAGGCCTTGTAGGCTGCACTCAGGGGCCTCATGGTGGAGCGGGGAGTAGACACGCTGTGGCTGGGGGTGCCGTTCACTCTGGCCAGGGGAGAGAAGACGGAGTTGGAGGAGGACGAGCCTTTGTCAGAACTCTCCATCACACTCTGAAAGGGACACACACACACATTTTAAATGCTTTATTTATGAATGAATGAATGGTCTTTATTGTCATTTATATAGTACAGGTACCATACAACGAAATTTGGGAGGGGGGGCTCCCCTGGTGCTAGGAAAAAAACTAAAAACAAGAAGAGAAAAGAGCTGGTTTACATAAATAAAGGCTATGTACACTATCCACTATACTATACTATACAAATAAAACACTGTGCTGTACTCTATGCTATGCTATACCTATTCGAACATTTCCTATCTCTGAACCTTATGTACCCGAGGGTTATCATATTGCACATAGTGTTATTGCACATTCATTTAAAGTGTCGCAGTTTGCAGGTTTGAAATGTTCACAGTTGTGTTTCAGTATTTCACAGTTGTGTTTCAGTATTATGTCGACATAAATACAAACAGGGGTGCAAACTGGTGATTGCCCAAAAAGGTGATTTTTTTTTTGCCTGAGAACTAAGAAAATGATCAATGTGTGGCTAACCTTAGAGGAGAATGTTTTTCAGGGGGTGGGGGGATAGCGCTAGCACTAACGGTGCTAAATGGATATCGCTAGCACTAACGGTGGTCTAACAAAGTAGCGGCAGCCCTGAGCTTAACACTTACAATTACTTTGAAAAACAGTTTACTGTGACTGTGTTATCCACGCTGTCTGGAATTATACCTAGCTGCCTGAAGCTAAAAGTTATTTCAACAGTAGCAGAGTTTAGTAGACAGGAAGATTAGTTAGCGTGCGCATCCTGTGACTCGGATGAGACTTAGACCCCCCCCACCCAAAATAATTTTTTTAAAGGTAAAAACGGCTAATTTAGCAGAAAGGTGACAAGTTTGCACCCCTGTACAAAGCACATTAAGGACAAACACTATCAGTGCAATCAGTTCATTGGGAGACATTAATTTACGTTTGTGACTGTACAGCAACCATCGTACACATATAATATTAACACAGAGGATGTTTCAAATGTGGGTTAACAGATACAATAGCATTACCGTAAAACGCTGTCTCCATATTGAGCGGCTACCGATAATAGCAGATATAGAGCAATACCTTGCTCTAGCTTTTCTCTTGGAGATGTGGGCCATCTGAAGGCACCTAACCACCAGCTTGTGAACATGCCAAAAATTAAGACGATGTTCAGCTTGAGCTGCTGATATTTCAGCAACTTGGTTAAAAAGGCTTCCTTTCCACACACACGCACACACGCACACACGCACCTTCAATTGATGATAACAGACAAACTGAAATGCCGTAGTGAGGCATCCGTTCATCCGTCACTGCATTACTTTCAGTGAAAAGGAATCCTGCTGGTCTGTAAAGAAAGCGTAAGACAGAGCCACGTACCTTATCGATGCACGGTTTGACACCAATCATAATAGCTTCGCCGAAGATCTTTCCGTCTTTGCTTAGTGCTTTTCTCGCCTGGAGTTTAGACTGATACTGGATATGCATCCAATTGCCGGTGTTTGACATCTGAAAGTGACACACAAACAATTTATTAATTAATTAATTTGGCCATTTAGCAGACGCTTTTAATCCAAAGCGACCGGACTTACAATTACGAATTTGAACTCACAACCTTCCGATCACAAGTCCAACTCACTATCCACTAGACCACCACTACCTCAACAAGAAGGATGGATGTAGTACGGCAGAGCTAGCACGGTGCATTGAATTGACTTTTTATGGAATGGAATGCTATTCCAGAGGTTGTATCAGGGTTCCCACACCTTCTGAAACATCAAAGTCAAGCACCTTTCAAGGACTTTCAAGACTCAATTCCCTGAAATTCAAGGACCCAACACGACATAGTGTGAGACAGAACTAGTTGTAAAACTAGAACTAAGTAAAACATTTTTGAATATATATCTTTTTTTGAGAGAGAGAGAGGGGGGAATTCAAGCACTTTCAATGACCCATGTGCCATGTCTATTTTCAAAAACTTTTAAGACCTTGATTTCTTTTTCTCAAATTCACAAACTTTCAAGGATTTCAAGGACCTGTGGGAACCCTGTTGTATATACTAGAGATATGCCACTCCCTTGGTTTTGACAGAGACTGGGAAGATGGAGGCAGTCCCATGTAGGGATACTTGTCTAACCAATGACCATGCAGCTCTAGATTGGCGTTGCTGACAGTTGTCATTGCTAGGTTTCGCGTGGCTAGGATCGTGTCTTTCTCAAGCCGTTTCCCCTAGCAACTTGTGTTTATAAGACTAGTGCAGGAGACTAGGAAGGCAAGGACAGAGGCAAATAGTCTTTACATGACAACAATTTATAACGGTTAGATGACTGCACTAAATGTTTTTAAACACTTCAGCGATGTGGGAAAAACGTGTCATTTTGGTGTGAGCGTTTGTCTTGCCCTTCCATCACATGACCTGTCTATAAAGAAAATCTAAAAATTAAAACGTGGGGCGCTTAGGTGGCGTAGTGGGTTAAGCGTCGACCATGTAACCGCCGGGTTCCCGGTTCGATTCCGGCCACGGTTATGTTCCGCTTGTCATCCCTTCTCTCTCTCTCACCCATCCTTCCTGTCATAACCTATACTGTCTCTATCAATAAAAAAGAAAAATACGAGTGGGTCTGCCCCACTCGGAAAAAAATACTTTAAAAAATAAATAAACGTTTAGTCTCCTTATTGAAAATAAATGCCCAAAAAAACATTGCCAGGACGTGGGCTGAGTGAGGCTGCTACCTTTGGCCTTTGGCTGTTCTTACCACATGTTTCAGGATGTTCCCATACTGGGCAAACTGCAGCAGGATATAGGAGGCTGAGGCAGGGGGGAACCTGTCAATCAAAAAAAGAAGAGTTGAGGATGCTGTCATCATCAAAAATGTGTGTGAGCTGCAGTGACTGCTTGCTAGACATGTCTTGCTGCATGAAACGATCACAGAGAAAGACGCACTGGAAAGTCAAACATGTTCAGTGTCTCCCCTAGGTTTGCTGCCTTGGGGGGGTGGCATGGACCGTGGCATGGACCCCCCCCCCCAGGGGGTAAGACCCTGCGACATACCAGCGTCATGTCCAGGGGGTGTACTAACTTGTACATTAAGCCGCCTCACGCTACGGAAACAGGAGATAGGCTCCTGCCCTATTAGGCTCGAGAACCATCGGTTCTCAAGGCTACTTACCGTACTTATGTGGTCTTGACTACCTGTCCACTTTCTCACCTGGTTCTTGCGCTCTCTCTCTCTGGTGCACCATCCTGCTCTCTATCCTCCTCTCTCCCTATTTTGCTGTCAACCAAAAGGCAAACATAACAACCAGAGTATTTATAATCTAATAAGAGGTATAACATAATTATAATTGAATATTGGATTGCTGTGGGCAATGCAGTCAGATAATGTCATTTTGACTTTACTCTCTCACCTGAAAAAAAATCGTATGTCCAACTATAAAACAGACATTTCCAATGCTTCAATCCACTGTCCATGTACTGTAAATATGCCATTATGGTATTACCATAAAGCCCAATTCTAGCAGAATAAGAAAGATAGTATATCTACTTTAAGTAAAATAATAAAGTGCATCCAGTTAGCTCTTTAGCTGGCATGTGTGCAGCAGACTGGCTCATCTAATCACCTCTGAGCTAGCTAGTTAGCTTGATAGTTCTTTGACACTATTTTACATACCATGGAACTATAATCAGACACTTTCTAGTCACAATAATAACGACCAATTTGAACCAACTTGCTCTGTTAGAACACTCAGCAATTATATTTGCTAACGTTTCAACTTGCTTACTTTGCATCTGCAGACATCTCACCCTGCAAAAACTCTCTCGCGTCGCACGCGCACACTCGCGCACAATCTTGCCGCCACATACGCGAGTGTGTCCAGCGCGAAGCGAAGTGTGGAGATAGGTTTGGCTATGCGAGACTACTGGCGGACTAACGTTACCAACGAGCCCATGGGCTTGCCACTGCCCAGATTCGGGTTGGGTTTTTTAAAAAGCGGATATTTTAGCCTACTTGTCAGATGTTTGGTGTCTACGTCCGTAATAATTCCTCTTTCTTGGGGGGGCGGGGGGTTCCGTTGCAATGGTAGGGGAAACACTGATGTTTAAGTTTAACCATAACAAAACATTATACAATGTTTCATAAAGACATTGCGGTTTTAAGGTTTTGTTTGCACTTCTTCAGCATATTTCAATAAATCACACACTTCGCAAACAAGTGCATTTCTGATGGACCCCAAGAGACAAGTTATTGAGGGAGTGGTGTATGACCCCCCTCTTCTAAAGTTCAGCCCATGTCTATCATTGTGATGAATAAAACACACAAATCCATCCATTTGTTGTGAAAGTCAATGACTTTACCCAAAAACTGTTATCCAGGTGTCATCCAGCTGGTCTTCTGAGGACAGAGCATCTCCCTGGGTGAAGAAAGGATCTACTTGGGCAGGACTGAAGGTTGACTTCGCCTGTTGCCCAATGCCAGGGCTAAAGACACTAGAAGCTATCAGAAAAAGAAAAAAAAGAACAACAACATACATTTTTTTGGACCGCAATGTGAAAAACAAACTTCTAACTAGTAAGTAAGTAAAAATGTAGCAGAAATATTCCATGCTTATCGTAAGGCAAAAAAAAAAAAAAAAAAGACAGCGTAGTCAAAACAACAACGCAACATCACCTGTTCCTGGCGTGACAGCCATGAAGCCAGACCGCGGAGTTTGCATCATGGAAAAGGGCTAGGAGGAGAAAACAACACAGTTAGAACACCAGTTAGATGTACCCCTCAGGTAGTGCATGTAAAATCAACACTCTTTCAAAGAAGCACTTACTTGCTTGTGCGCACCAAGAGGGGACATGCCAACAAGAGGGCTGGCGAGGTCGTCATAGATACTCCTCACCGGGGGAGCGCCACTCTTGTCCTTGGGTGTGGGGACAACGGGCTGGGGAGGAGAGCCACCTGACAAGAGGAACAGAGAGAGGGATTCATCTGGAATACTGCCAAGAACAGAGGCTAAAATGTGTTACACTACCAAAAATGAGAGGCCTGGCTTAGTAGCCGGCTGTGTGCTGCTGCGTAGCTAGCAGATCTGACAGGATTACAACGTGTAGTGGTCTCTGACCGTGGTTTAGAGTGGAACAAGTTAAGACATGTGAACTCCTGCTTTGGTCTTTTTGTGTAGAATGGCGGGTGATCCACAAAACCAAACTGCCCCTCACCTGCCATAAGCGGTGACCTCATTTCCATGATGCCACCTGAGACCCCAAACGTGCGAGGCTGGGGTGTGACAGGAGCCGGTAGGTCACCCATCAGGAACCCAGGGAGGAACTGGGCCCCCGGTCCAGGCTTGGGGGATGTTGGGGAACCCAGAGTCATCGGTTCTGTGTAGGTGACAGATAAAGAGGACAGTGAACTACAGCCATGCATGAGGAGTGTACATTATCACACACGCCACACGAACTACCGTTGTTGGCAAAAACGGTGTCTTTCATCTAGAAGAGACTTGTGTTAGCTAGGTTCATGCTATGTTAACAAAGGGACCATAGACTGACAGGTTCCCACTGGCCTGGCTGTCCCTCTATGTGCCCCACCCGATCCTGACACTATCAGTGACGCTTTGCTCCACGTGGATCGCCATGCTTTGTTGACAAGTGACAAGTCTCTCAATGGGGCTGAAATCGCCGGCTTAACAATGGGGGGGTGCCCATGCCATACATGTCTACATGTGGCCAGCTATGCTAACGTAGCCCAGCAGAGTGTCTAGTCAACTCAGCACTAAATCCCCTCTTTTGGGGAAAACTGGTAAGTCAGTTACGTCTTTAGCTGCATGAGACTTACCTTGGAATTCCATCATCCCAGAGCCACAACTTCTTTGTTTCAACAAAAACCTTTTTTACAAAACTGAGTAAAACTAAAAGCTGCCTGACTCAAACAGGACAGATGTAGCTTAGCACAAGGCAAGCGGTGAGAATATTAGCATTTTCAAATGTGTCGCATAAATCGCGCGGAAAAGCACCGTGTTCACGTAGCTAACGGCTAGCTAACTAGCCTAGCGAGCTAACCTCCCCGGTTGGAGAAGAAAGAAGAGTTCATGGGGGGCACTTGACTGTCAAGTTATATCTATCTAATAATATTCGGAGCTTCTCTCTCTCCAGGGGAAGACAAAATACCACCGTTATGTCCCGTGACTACCCGCTGTGTGTCTGTCTACAGGTCCCGAAGACACGAGTAGCTGTTTAGCCGTAAGCGAGTCTCATCGAGCGTGGCGCCGCTCCGGGTGTCGTCATCACGCTGCTCTGGGGCGTCGCGTCATCACGTCGTGAGGAACCGTGGGGGGCTGCGTTCGTACATTTGCTCCGGAAATCTTGATCAGCACTCGTGGAACGCCTCTCGTCCAATCAAACGACTCGGTCGCTCTATGACGTCGACGCCAGTGTGCGCTCCGGCGCTCCCAGAGGGAGTTTACGAACGCACCCCCGGTGTCGTGGTGGTTTGGGGTCTAGTTACCATTGGTCGGTTCCTCGTCATCACCACCGGCTACCTCCCGGACCCGAACCCGGATAGAGGCGTGTGATCGAGTCCATTGGAAGGTAGGTTATATCAGCAGATCTGAACCCTAACCTAACGGTATGTATGCATTCATGCATGGATATGTATGCGAATAATTTAGTAAGACTTTGTTCCCCTCAAATGATCTGTGTGTTGCAAAGGCAAAGCTAGATGGCAAGTTGAAACTTGTCTATGCAACCAAACCAGCTGACAATTACACAACTAGCACAGCTACATATATAACTACTAGCTACGGTGGTTTAGATGACTTTATGTTTGTATGCATGCAGTGGTCCTCTGATCAGATACCAAGTCGATGAGGAATGTTAATACTTGAACAGGCATTGGTGCAAGATCTAATGATCTAATGATCTAATGGCTGAATCAGCTCGCCAGCCAACTTGGACACTGATGCTTTTGCCTTTGTCTGACCTCTTCATTCCACAGATTCCTCCTCCACGTTTAAGGCAGCTGCCTTCCCTAGGATGAAGTGTGTGTCAACGTCCCAGGTCCTGCAGTGAAACTCTTTTACACTGAGAATATTTGTGACAATGAACTCTCCCCTCTCAGTACATTCAAAACCAACTCTTCGAGTTCAGCAAAGTGGTTGGAGCAGAATGTTTCTCTGCTTGCTTGTCTTGAGTTGTCTGGTTCCCTCCGTGTCCTCTGATGAGGATTATTACAAGTTACTCGGGGCGTCCCGAGAAGCCACCACCAGAGAGCTCAGACAAGCCTTTAAAAAGCTGGCTCTGACCATGCACCCTGACAAAAATCCAGTGAGTATATTATAAACCCTATGAACACAGTCCACCGCATCATCATGTTAGATTGTTTTCATAGCCCGGTGTTTTGACTGTTACTTTCATCCTCTCCAGAATGATAAAACTGCCCACGACAAGTTCTTGAAGATAAACCGTGCGTATGAAGTGTTGAAAGACGACGACTTGAGGAAGAAGTACGACAAGTATGGAGAGAAGGGTCTGGACGAGCAGCAGCAGCAGGGAGGCCGATATGAGAGCTGGAACTACTACAGATATGACTTTGGTAAACAGCCTGTCTTTAATAAGTAGCATTACCCTGGTCTGCAAGCCAGGGAGAGAATGTGAAATGCTGAGTAACATTTTAGAGAAAAAATGGCTGGACTAGACACTAGTATCCTTTATTACAGGGTTTTACTTCCTTGTGGGCTCTGTATTGACTTGGTTTGTGTCTCTTTTTGCGCAGGCATCTATGACGATGACCTAGAAGTCATCACGTTAGACAGGGGTGACTTTGGTAAGTGTTGTGATGCTACTAAATGTGAACAAATAGAGGCAACTTTCCCTGTAATGCTATGATGCTGACTCTTGGTTTTATCCGTAGACGCAGCGATCAACTCAGGTGAAGTCTGGTTCATCAACTTCTACTTCCCCCGTTGCTCTCACTGTCACGAGCTTGCCCCCACGGTAAGAGACTCCACATCACCACATAATTCTAAGAACCTGGATTTATGAAATCTGTATTTAAAACACTATTCATCTAGTCTATTAAGCTTATTCATCGGTCTACAATCATTTTCAGTCTGTCCAGTCATGTGTCCTTTTAAAGTTGCTGTTCTTGTTTGGACACATTTTACTTGGAAGTTGCCCCAATTCCGGATAATGTATTAGTGTAGTGAATTGCTTTAATTCCAAAGTGAGCTTTGTGTTGAGGGACGACTATGCTGGAATAAAGAGCGGCTTAATGTGTGAAGTGTCACATGAAGATCATTTTACATGTCAGTTGGATGCCATGTTGTTATTTACTCCTGCTTCGTTACGTGTTCACAGTGGAGGGAGTTTGCCAAGGACATGGACGGCGGGATTCGGATCGGAGCAGTGAACTGCGGAGACAACGGCAGAGTGTGCCGCAGCAAAGGCATCACCAGCTACCCCAGCCTGTACATCTTCAAGGCTGGAATGGTAGGAGGATGACTTCCCGTTCCCGATCGTTCTGTCTTGTAAACACGTAAGGATCACAGTGACTAATAGTGTTTCTGTCTACCAACCAGAATCCAGAGAAATACTATGGAGACAGATCCAAAGAAAGTTTGACCAAGTTTGCCATGCAGTTTGTGAAGAGTCGAGTTACAGAGCTATGGCAAGGTAGGCATGAGTTAGTTTTGATCATATGATGTTCTGGATATTCTATTTGTATAGGACCTTCTATTACTTTCTATTTGCTTTCTTTTTTGCTTTTTTCTTTTTCTTGTCATCCGAATGACCATCCTGACCTTGCTAGTTGTTGCAATCTTTTAACAGTTTTGCTGACATCCATTTCCCTCCACTGTCATGTTGTTGTGTTGATACGGTTTGTGTTACACCCATTAAACTAAGGTAAAGTAAACAGTGATACTGAACGATGCTCTGCTTTCAGGCAACGTGTTCACTGAAATAGAGAAGGCATTTGCATCTGGAGTTGGATGGCTGATAACCTTCTGCGCTGACACTGGAGGTAAAAACCTGTTCAGGTTACTGAGAGATTTTGAGCATAATTTCAAATCAAGATATTCACAATCTCTTACGGTGTCTCACTGGGATAGGTGTTTCTCTCATCTAAACTAAATGATTAGAATGACAATAATAATGTATCTCTCGTTTCTCTTGATAGACTGTCTTGAGTCACAAACAAGACAGAAACTATCTGCAATGCTGGTAAGTTTGGCTAATGGTCTTTGAGTCCTTACTGGACCCTATTGGCATTCTTGATGTTGCATTTCACTGAAACATCAAATCAGATGTTCTTAATATACCATTTCTTGCACTGATGCAATATCCAATTACAAAGACATAACGGGAAAGAAGATGAAAAAGATCAGATAAGAACATCTCTCTTTCGTCTCCTCTCCTCACCAGGAGGGTCTAGTGAATGTGGGGTGGATGGACTGTTCAACCCAAGCAGAGCTGTGCGACAGCTTCGAAGTGACGACTAGCACCACCGCCTTCTTCCCTCCCGGCAGCACACTAAAGGAAAAGGGGAGTGTCCTGGTAAGACACACCTACACTAACTAGGAGAAGACGGACAGCGCTGTCATAGTCATAAAGATAATATCATTTGATTTGTGAAGTGCTTTTCATAGAACATCTCAAAGTCACCGTTCAGAGTAAAAACAATCAAAGAAAAAAAGATAAATTGTGAAAAAACACAGGTTTCTAAGCTAAGAATTGCTCTTCTGACAGTTTTTGCAGAGTTTGGAAACGAGGGAGATCTATACCGAGGTGCTCCAGCATCTGCCCGACCTGGAAGTGCTGACCAAGGACACCTTCAAGGTAAATAACCCAGTATGTCCCAACACTTAAACAGATGCTACAAGAGTTTTTTGTATTATGTGCATACTTTCAGGAGAAGGTTGGAGAGATGCAAAATGTAACAGTTTTACATTTCGTTCTGCAGAGTAAACTGGCCAACCATCGCTGGCTGGTCAGCTTCTCTTTTGGCCAGAAAACCCTGGCATCTCACGAGTATAAGAAGCTCAAAGCACTTCTGAAGGAGACCCACATACAGGTAAAATACATTCAAATTACTTAACGCATTCAACAGTTTTTAGAAGTGTACTTTCAGATGTTATTGTGTCTCGGAAGATAATAATATAGGGAGCTCTATCCCAAATCAGTCACCTGAAAAAGTCTTATGTCTTATGAGTCAAGCCCCCAGAGGAAAATTGTATTGATGTATCATAATAGTTTGAAAGATAGTATCAAATTAGTTTGAAATGTCATTCCCAAATTCTCTGAAAGACTTACAGTTCTTTTCTGATTGCTTAGGTACTATCTGTGAAAAGATGGGCTATTGTATGTGCTACAGTATTTAGCAAAACTGTACATGTACATTAACCACAAAAGCTTACACCAAACCAGCAAAAATACATCTCTTGCAGAAGCAAACAATTCTTGCAAAACTGTTTAAACTTAAACTTTTTTTTATGCGTCAATACAATACACACAAACCATTATTTGAATAAGCACACAAAGCTTCTAGCTCCATAACTCTCTGAAAGAGACAAGACAAAACTATTTAGCACAGAGATCAGTCAATATGATGTCGCACCATACACTTCCAGATCCACTACCAATGATAGGATGGTATAACTGACCTGCACACATTCATACTCAGTTTGTTGACACGGTCTGAGTGTCTCTGTACAGCTCCTGCCTCCTAATCCTACCAGGTTTCAGTAGATGAGACCTGCAGAGAGACTCACTCTGCTGACGTGTTGGAATACAGTGTTATCTGCCATTATGTGGTCCTGCCCTTCTCTGAGTCTGATGCCCATATTTACAATGCCCATGTTTACAATGACCATGTTTACAATGACCATATTTACAATGCCCATGTTTACAATGACCATATTTACAATGACCATGTTTACAATGTGGGTCTCCTGCTCTGGGGTAAACAGTCAAGCTCTTCCACTAGATACTGGGTTTCTTGCAGTTTTGTAAAATCATTTGAATAGTTTTAATGATAGATCCTTCTCATTATGAAATTAGGGTTGGTGTGTAAAGCAGTGAGTTGTGTTTACAGTTTTGCCAAAAAGTGTGTTATAAAATGACAAAGTGAGTTTAAAGCAGGGAACGTGCATTCACTTGGTAAATGCATTAGCTACAAGTGCTAATGGTTTCAGAGATTGTCATTTCAAGAATTACTGTTAGTGTTCAAGCGTTCAGAAAAAAAAGTAATTAAAATGACTGACATGATTCGGGCATGATATTTCAAACATTTAAGGTACATTTACTTTCATTGGTTTTACTTTGAACAATGCTATCAATGCTTAGTGAGGACTAAGGACTAAAGTATGTGATTTTGTAATTTGGGCTGAAATGTCCCCTTAAATCCAGACTCTCCTCTTTTGCTTAGGTGGGCAGAGTTGACTGTCTGACGGAAGCAGAGCTGTGTGGCTCCCTGTACATCCAGAAGCCGTGCATTGCAGTCTTTAAAGGCCTGGGCATTCATGACTTTGAGATCCACCACGGTACATCCTTTCAAACATCCTGTTTTTAGTTTTTTCCTTCAATACACTCAGCAATACATTGCACTGATTTAATGATCAATTTGAATTCCTTCCATTGATTTTGTCCTCTCAGGGAAGGACGCCCTGTACAACATTGTGGCGTTCGCTAAGGAGAGCGTTAGCGCTCACGTGACCACGCTGAGGCCTGACAACTTCCCCAGTCACGGGAGGGAACCCTGGCTGGTGGACTTCTTTGCACCTGTGAGTCTTAATGTTTAAACTGACTAGTGACTCGTCTCACTGCTTCGGGCCATAGCGCTGTGCAACGGTTAATTGAACAAAGTGTTTTGAACGACCGGTTGGGGACGGTAGTGACGGCGCTGTACAGCTGTACCGCTGTGGACCGGTGAGAGAGAAAGCCATGGCGTTCAATAACTTCTGTTGCAAAACGTAGCGGGCTACTGAGTCTGCTGACTGTGCTCTAGAATCCCACGGAATAAGGTTTGTCTGACCCAGTCTGACCCAGTGTTAAGAGAGTTGGCTCCATTTGACAGTGTTAAGAGAGTTGGCTACATTTTGATATGTTTGTAAAATAGGCGTCCTGCTAAGATAAGATATCTCGATGGATATGTTCCTCGATAATGTCAGCATGACTTAGTAGAAATCCCTGAAAGTTAATAGAGGTGTTTGCTCTGTGTTGACACACAGTTGATTAAACCTGAGTGAACGTTGGCATAATGGGTGTTCTCGTTCCCAGACACTTCCGGTGTTACACTTTTGGTGTTGGTGAACAACACGTAAAACTTGCCCTCCATTAAGCCAATAGGGAGAGCATGGAACCGGATGGCCCATAGGCATGTTTGAAGTCACAGTTACTTCAGGCGGATATGTTCTGTGCGCATAGCCCGGGGACGAGGTTAGCATATGTGTGCAGTTGGGTGAGGTTCCTGTTTTACCTGTAGTGAAGTCAACTCAACAAGCCATGATACAGATTGTATCTGCAACGGTTTCTGAACGTAATAAGATCAATATTCCTGCTTCCTTTTAGACATATACTTGCGTCCCTGAGAAATAAGCTAATTGATTTTTTATTTTTACCAAAATTGGCCATTTCTATTTTATGGGATTCATATAATATTCAATAGAATTAAAATAGCAAATCAGATGTGGACCAAAGTCCTACCTGATCAGGATTAAGACAAGACAAAACCAAACAATAATCCAAAGTCACCTACGAACCCTCCAAACCTCCTTTAGAAGATTTTATCAGCCAGTATGGAATATCAGCTCATGTCATATGAAGCTGCATCTTGGAGTTGTGTTTATTCATACTATGCAATGTATTGCTGATGAATCTGGTCATCTGGAGCTTGCCCTGTCCAAGGGTATTAGTAATTTAGTCATTGAACGTGTATTAATTCATAACTTTACTGTGATAAATGATACCAATGATGTAGAGTGAAGAATTAGAACATTTGATTTAATATACCACTGTTATCCTAAAAAACATAAAAGCAGAATTTAGACACATGGATAGCCATAAGCAGAAAGCAGGGCCTGTCTGTTCTTCTTTGTTCCAGGTACATCAAAGGTACAGCCAGCCCTCCACAAGTTTGTTTTTAATATCATGGTTCCGAAGCGAGAATCAGAATGTATTATGTAGCTATATTCTTTCAGAATCAGAATTGCTTTTATTACATCCAATGTACAGGTACACAAGTACAATTCTTTGGCTTAGGTTCTTCAACATTGGCATTGCAGCAATATACAAAATCACAATAATAGAATCAAGTAAAATAAGTAATAATAAAGTGAAGTGGCTAATCCCCGTCTCCTACTTCCATTTAGCCACTGAGGTTTTGGTGGATGTTTTCCGAATTCACACTCATAGAAAGCACTCAGAGTTGTAGTTATCAAAAATAAAATAATTTATTAATTAATGATATAACTAAACAAAACTCAGGTTGACTTTCCTCAAGTAATACGTTGTACTCCTGTGCGCTGTACGATACACTGCAACACACTGTGGAATACGCTGTGCGCCACGCTGTGCGCTATGCTGTGCGATTCAAAACATAATCAGATCCACCATTCCCTGGTGAACACACATTTTGATCTCCTATATAAAGCCATCTACCAGGTGCATCCTCACAGTAATTAGCTCAATATCAGGTAGGTGATCAATCCTTAAAGGTACATACATCAAACATCAAAAAGGTAAACAAAACATTTCATAAAGATATTTCATAATTTTCAACACAAAATAAACACAAAATATCTCATTAATAGATTTTCTTAACTGAACTCAAAAGGCCCTATGGCTCCAACATGAAGTGATAGAGCAGGACCAGTCGTACTGCAGTAGAATCAGTACTGCCAAATGCTGTACAGGGTGCAATATGATGAAATGCAATATGATACAATATGCAATATAATACAGATATGATACAGTACAGGTACTAATCAAGTAGTGGCTAATAGTCATTATATATAGGCCTATTCTTTTTGTAGTGAGAGTGGGGATGGTTTGGGGGAGACAGTCTTTTGTTTTCTTCCAGTGCATTTCTCAAAGAGAGACAAGACAAAGCTCAAAGACGCTGACAATATGGGAAAAACTGAAAACACAGAAACAACAAGCAACAGATAACATGAGCACAGAGAACACAGAGTTAACGAACGGGGAACAATTAACACAGCAATGTCCAGGGGGGGAGGGGGATGGCAGGGTTAGGGGAGATGGTTAGGGGTAGGGGAGGTTGTTTGCATGGGAGAACAGGTAGGTTTTGAGGTGGGATTTAAAAGTGGAGAGTGAGGGTGAGTCTCTGAGTGGTTGAGGGAGAGAGTTCCAGAGGCGGAGTGCAGCTTGTGAAAAGGCACGGTCACCGAATGAAGCCGGCTATGGTTGAGTATGTAGGCCCATGTAGAGTTGAGTGAGGTCCATGTCTGACCCTGCTGTTACCCTGTAGTGGTGTCACCCTGTCTGACCCTGCTGTTACCCTGTAGTGGTGTCACCCTGTTTGACCCTGGTGTTACCCTGTAGTGGTGTCACCTTGTCTGACCCTGCTGTTACCCTGTAGTGGTGTCACCTTGTCTGACCCTGCTGTTACCCTGTAGTGGTGTCACCAGTGTTTCCTCTACATGCATTTATTGGTGGCGGGCCGCCACGAATGAATTTCCTCCGCCACGAATTGATTCAGTCCACACACA